>NW_024378273.1:0-10521 GCF_016835505.1 Polypterus senegalus
AGACTAGTAATGTTCCAAAAATAAAAAAAAAAAAAAATTCCAAAAAAGGCTACTAGTTAAACAAAAACCCTTTCAACTTTCATTGTAAAAACCCAAATGATTTTTTAAATAAAAAAAATGATTTTTTTCCCAAAAAAAACAAAAAAAAATAAAAAAAAATTTTTAAAAAGGGCAAAAGGAGGAACAAAGACATTTCCTAAAATTGTGATTGGGGTTGTGCGCGCCAAAACCCCAAATTGGACCCACAATAGTCATGACTGTGATGAGCCAGGAAAAGGGGAAAGAAACACACCCTTTTAGTTTTTTAAATGCAGAAGCAGTTTATTTAACTAAAAAGAATTTCAAAGGGGCCCACAAATTTTAAAAACCAGTGCAAAAAAGGACTAATAAATACATATATTAGTGAAAAAATGCATGTTTTCCCCAATAAAATATCCCAGGTGTTTTTAAAAAACTCAAAACCAATAAATACAAAAAAAAAGGGTTTTTGAATAAATAAATTAAAACCAAACAAAGTAAAACCCAATACCAATCTTCCTGTAACCCTTTGCCCTTTCATTAGGTTCTGGGTATCCCCAGATTTAAATGCATCCCACAATCTGCCACCATCTTCGGGAAAAAGACCTGAACTGTCAGTGCATTCTCCCCTTTTTGATCCACAGAGCTCCCCTCCACCCAATAGTGAGCCCCAAAGGCACCTTTGCCCTCACTCACCAATGCTGCCACATCAGGACCCCCAACCATCCATCTACTCCTGTAGCCTTCCCCCAGTTTTTGCCCGTTCTGCTTTTCCAGCTCTGGAACCTTTTAAAAGGGGGTGCAGCCACCTCCCCAAACGGGGCCCAAACTTAATTCTGTGCTTTTTCCCCCAAAAAAAACACTAAGTGGTCCCTATAGAAGGCGGGGTTCGCCTTGCATTGAACCTGAGCAACCCCTGTTAATGCTGTCACTACAATGATTAAAAAATTTAAAAATCAATTCACCCCCCACACCTTTGCCTTACAACATAATGACAATCCAAAAACAAAAAAAGGCCAAATCAAGGGGCCAATAATCCCGAAATATTTTTAAAAAGAGCAGAAAAATCAAGTAGGCCAGAAAATCCAAAACAGAAAAGGGACACCACTTACTATCACCCAACAATTGACAATGGTTTTTACCCTAGGTTGTAGCACCTTTGTTTAAGTATCCTGAGGGGGAACCCCAAATGGTAAAATCAGGGTGGCCCTGCCCCATCCACAAAAACAAGGAACAGGTTTATATTTACAATGCCGACTGTGCTGTGCTGCCTTTGCCGTTTTTTTGGTTTTTTTGTAACAACTCAGCCTATTTAGCCAATGAAAGATGTGGTTGAGACTTTTGGGTCTTTTTTGGGAATTGTTAACTATCTGTATAACAGTAAAAAAAATAATAACATAAAACATATTTCTGGTTGTGAAAATGCTAAAAAAAATTAATTGAAAACAATAACAATAGTAATAATTATGGTGCTCAGAAAAACCTTTTTACAGAAAAACTTGCATTTATTTGTGTCAACTCTTCCCTCAAAAACAGTTGGCTAGCTG
The DNA here is from genome assembly GCF_016835505.1 of Polypterus senegalus. Classification (NCBI taxonomy): domain Eukaryota; kingdom Metazoa; phylum Chordata; class Cladistia; order Polypteriformes; family Polypteridae; genus Polypterus; species Polypterus senegalus. The sequence continues at coordinate 1,566 of NW_024378273.1, forward strand.
CAAAGATCCCCCACTGTTTTTTTTGTGAAAAAAAAATGATTAATTACAGTATAAAAGTAAACAATCTGCATTTAAATGAAGATGATGGTATTTGTTAAATGTACACAGTGGCTCACCCCTAAAAGAACTCAAACCAATACATACCGTTTCAGTTTTTTCCCTGGCGTAATAGTTAAATGTTGCTCAATGTAAATTTCTAAATGGTTTCCCCCTTTTGTTCTTTTATGATGAAATAAATACTTATGGGGAATACTTATGAAAATTACTAATACTGTTTGCATGAGCTCTGTTACTTGGGGTCATTTTTTTTAGTGTGTTTTTTTAAATGGTTTATCCTTTGCCCCACAACTTGTCATCCACCTAGGGATCATTTCGAAAAAAAAAAAACCTTCTGTACTAGGGAACATAGCAATACATATCCATAAATTTCCCCTTTTAAGCCCTTTCCCCAACTCGTATATTATACAATTTTTGAAGAAATGACCTTGAATCATAACACTGGGTGAAACAACAATAATATTTTTTTTATATAAGGTTTTTTATACAAACAATGTAGCTCAAAATACTTTAAGGGTTTAAGAAAGAAAAAAAAAACAAAAAAATAAAAAAAATTAATTAGGCAATACTAATCAACATAGAATAAAAATAAAAATGTTTTTGGCGGGGGGACCAAAAAAAAAAAAAAGAAGGGAAAAAACTCCAGACAGCTGGGAGAAAAAAAAAAAAAAATATCTCCCCGGGGGTTCCCAAAGGGCCCCAAGACCACCCAGCCCCTCTGGGGATTCCCCCCCCAACATTTTGAACTCAATCAGTCCTCATTATATTCAGGGTTCACTTGGAAGAACTTGATGATGATGGTCATGTGGATCTCTGGCCCTTTCAATTCATCAATGTGGGGGCGCCATGGTGCTTTGATGGGAAAAAGAACAGCAGAGATAATAGGGTTGTATGGATTTCAGGCTCCCATGAATAATAATGATAATTAAATCATATACAGAATATCGGGTTTAAAACTAAAAAAAGGGCTAAGAGAAAGCCATTTTAAAAAATAATGAGTTTTAGCTTTTTTTTTAATGCTCCACTGTTTTAAAACATGGTAATTTCAAAGGTAAACTATTCCAGATTTTGGGTGCAAAAAGGGCAAAAAGGCCACCTCACCACTTTTTTTTTAAATCAGCTCTTGGAATTCAAAGGGAACACTTTTTGAAGATCTAAGGTTACGATTTGGGTGTTAGGTGAAAGGCTTTTTCTAAAATATAGGATCAGCGAGATTATTTAAGGTTTTGTAAACCATAACCCAGGGCACATTCCACTCAGTTGTACCTTCTTTCCCAACCTTTTTCCTGCTATGTCCTGTCAGAGGGAACCCTGCTGTGAGGATGCGGGAGAAGGGGAGTCCCCCAAAAAGTTTTTTAACAGTGCATCCCATTATCTGAATGCAAATCAGGGTGAGCTGCCTTAAAAAAGGGGCTTTAAATACATCCAATAAAGATATATATTTATAAATAGCAGTCAACTGAAACACAAAAATTTGTTTGTGTAATAATTTTGGGTTCCCAAAATTTAAACATCTGGGTTGAAACAAAAAACCCGGGGTCCCGTGGTCTTACAGGCCCCAGGATTCTGTTTACTTGCCCGAACATACGTCCCCGTTTTTTTTGCTCTTCACCCTGCTCTTGTTGTCTGGGGGCAAAAGAGATAAGGCAAAATACCTTGAAACCATACATATTCTCAACTGTGCCATTTTTTTTTCAGTCTTAAAAAGCTACAGAATGATCCCCCATTAAACAAAAAATGTTAAAAAACCCCTAGTAACACTCATACTTTTTGAAGATTTTAAAAGGTTCCCCTTTAAACACAGTACCCTAGGTCCTCTGCTGAGGTTGCTGCAATGCCCTTTTTGACTGGGCCCATGTGTCACTGAGATTTTTTTCTGACAGACATGCCATTTTTTTTTTTTTTTTTAAACATGCCTGGTACTTCTTTCCCTGTCTTTTCTGGGAATAACGGGTTGAAACAACACCCTGCGGGCCCTTTAAAAGGTGTTTGACCATCTTTTATTTTGGAATAAATTTGATTTTTAGGATCTTGAATTTGATTGACCTTTTGCTTTGTTATATTGCAGTTTGTTTTGTTTTATGACTTGTCGTTTTGGTGGGGCCCAAATGCAATGCTTCACCATCAGTGAATGTGAATGTGCAGCAGTTGTTGTCCCCGCAAACAATTGGTTGGCCTGTGTAATGTAATTATTAGGCCCCATCTGCAACCCCTGTGGTTTTCCCTTTAAGCTAGGACCAGTGCCTCTTTGGCATTTGGTAAATTTTAAGTTAAGCAGCTTTTGGGTTTTTTTGAAAGGCACTCCATGCTGCTGCACTTTTCACTTGCCATGAAAAGGGACCTAAATTTAAATTTTTGTGGTCGAGGTACCCGCACAACCAATTCATGGGTTGTATTACACCTGTCAGGGCTAAAAAGGTTTTTGACTGAGACCAAGATCGAGCTCCAAAGCCCGGGTTGTTATGAGCTTTTGTGTGATTGATGAACAGCCCTGCTTTTATATAAATAAGTGCCCTGTCCCTAAATTCTGGTTTTTTCACACCCTTGGTGTTTAAAGCTTGTTTGAAAAGAAAACCAGATACAAATGGTGGTGCAAGCAACAGAGAACTGAATCCTTTTTCGCCCGTGATCCAAATGTTGCAGTAATGTCAAAAAAATCCAACAGAAATATCCAATAGCACTAAATGAATAACATAAAAAAAAGGGGAGGTTAACTTTTTAAAAAAAACAAGAATAGAAGGGGCAAAAAACCCCTTGCTGAGCACAAAAAAGGTGGCTTTTTCAAAAAGGGCAAGGTGCACAATGCTATAAAAAAACCCACCAAGCTTCCCCCTTTTTTTTTTTCTTTAAACCCCCCCATCATGGACCTACATACTTTGATACACAATGGACACAGTTAGGGGGAAAGGAAGCTGCAGCCCATTCCAAGATTAGGCAAAATTCATCCCGGAGAATTTGGGTGTTAATCAAATTTTAGCCCCAGAGTTGGGGGAGGCAGGGCAGAAACATACCAGCCTTTTAACCAAGTTTTCCAATAAAAAAATGAATGGGGTTGTAATGAATATCTTGAAGGCCCCTTTCTTTTTTTAAAAATCTTTTTCTTATTTTTTCCCCTTACCAAACTTGGAGCATGAGTTAGCACAGTTGACCCCATATTTTCCCCAGCCTAGAGCCAACTCAATTTATTTTACCCCTTCAGTATAAGTTAACTGTCTGGGGTCATGCTCGGGTTTTGCTTGGACCCCAGAGCCCCAGCTTGAAAACAAATGGTTTGTTTATTGCCTGTTCACACACAAAGCGGGGAAAAAGGATCCAAGGGATCTGACAACATGTGTTGCAAAAAGCCCCAGTCTCCATGGGGTCCCCCATTGAACACGGGAAGAACAGGCAAATTCCACATGGAAGAAAACCCCCGGGTCAGAGGGAAAACAAAAGATTTTTTGCACTTTTGCCTACAGGGAAAAAAACTCAACCCCTTATGCTATCCCCCCTGACAGCTAAAATGTTTTTTTGCTTGATGGATGGTTTGTGAATAGTCATTATCCCCTGAATTAATTTTTTATTAATTAACCATTTCATTAGTAACTGCACACAAACGTTTCTGTTTCATGGCAGCTGGCAAATGTTTACAAAATTATTTTTTTGGGAACCCATTGATATTTAATTATTTGGCCCCCATACACATCAATTTAAAAGTGGGGCATCAAACACCACATACATTAAAAAAAATTTTAGCTGTTTAGTTTTGATCACTTTAATCAGATTTACAAAATGGTAATGAATCTTGTATTAATCAATGCATAATAGAAGCTGAAAGTTTCAGTTCTTAAAATTTTTAAAAAAGGGGTGCAATTTAAAAAATTTTAAATACAAAATGGAAAGAAAAAGCCCCCCAAAGTCCAGATTACCCCCACTGATTTTTAATTTTTTTTTTGAAAATGTCCTCTTTTTTTTGCACTTCCATTTGGGAAACCCCCTGAAAAAGCTGTTCCCCCAATCATCAAAAAATTTTTTTTCTTTTTTTATTGAAAAAAAGTGCTGATAAAAAACAATAAACTGTTCTTGCTGCACTTTAGCATAGGTGGGATGCCAACCCTTTTCAAGAAATATTCAATAACCCCCCATCCATCTTAAGAAATGCATTTTTGGTATTTTCCACCAGAAACAAATCCCAGATGTTTTGGGGAATATTTCAAAATGAAGATCTGAACCTACTATACTGTAGGTCCCTAAGATGTAAAGGCAAAAAACCAAACCACTGTCTCCTGTTCCCAAAATTTTACTTTTATTTATATTGGGCAACTCTAAAAACAATCATAATATGGATATCACATTAGAAAAAGTCAAAACACCCTTGCTTGAATTGTTGGTTGTATTTGGATATCTTTTTCCCCTTTGTGGTGCCCGGAAAAACTTCTTTTTCCATGGAAATGCAGTGCAGATGGGAAAAGAGCCTGTGTCTTAAAAAATTTAGGACAGTGAAAGCACAACAGCTTGGGAGAGCTATTTTTCCTTTTTTAAACGGGTTTTTTTTTTTTTTTTAACCCCGGGAAAAGAATGAGCACACAGCTCCGTGATCAACCCTTTTTATATGCTTAGTGCTAAACCCTAAAATTGCTCCCTCAGGTTGGAAAACATGGATTGGTCAAACAGGCAGAAAGCCAACTACTAGCCCCAACCTTGTGATAGGGCTCAGAACCTGTGATCAGTCCTTTTTTGTCACTGCACCCGCCCTTTCCCAATGGGACACCATGTTTGGCTGGCCACATGCCACGTTTCCTTCCCCAAAAACCCCAAATTTAACCAAGTTACCCTCCAACATCCCCAGCAAATGGATAGTCTTTCTCTTCCCCTTTGCATTTTCTAGTGATTACATGTCTTATTATCCAGGCATTTCTCCTGGTCCAAGCCTTTCCCAACTCATGGTTCTTTTCTCCCACATCGTTAACTGAATGGGGCTTCCCCTTTTCGCCCATGGCAATAATAATAATAATCATTTTATTTATATTGCACTTCATATTTTAGAAATCTAAAATTTACAGAGTAAAAAAAAAATAGTAAAACAAGAAAATTATGTATACTTTAAAAAAATGTCCAAAAGATGAGTTTTTGATTCCAAAAACATGGGGACTGGGGGGCCTGGTAATCAGGGGGGTTTTCCCACAGCCCTCGTGCCAAATGAAAAGCCCTATCACCCATACTGCAAGCTTGGTTCTAGGGACTTGGAAGTGTTAGTGTGTACAGGCGGAAGTGGGGGGGATGAGGGGAAGGAGTTCCAAGCAAGGGGGCATGTCCATGATGCACTGATGGTGAGGAAAACACCTTGAACTAATTCTGAGGGAACAGGGCCAGTGGGTTTTTGGATTGGGGTGATAGGGCGGCTTTCGACCTCATCAGGATCCTGGCAGTGAATTCTGAATATACGGGAGTCCCCTAATACTTTGCCAGGAATCCCGGGGGAGCCATACATAACCCAGCCTGGAGGAGACAAAGGCAGGGGCCCAGCTTCTCTGCATTTTCCAGGAGGTTGGTCGGAGTTTAGCGAATTTTTGAGGTGGTAGAAGGAAGACTTACAGAGGTGTTTGATCGGGGCGCAAAGGTGAGTTGAGGGTCCTTTTTAACACCCAAATTGGTGACAGGGGGGGAAAGGGGGAATGTTTTGGCCAGCAAAAGTGATACTGTGTGATGGTAGAAGACCCGGAGATGGTGTGATGTGCCAACTAAGATGGTTCTTTTTTGGGATCTGTTTAGCTGAAAAAAAATTGAGCCTCATCCACGCCTCTATCCCCCCCGCTGGTAGTCAATGTAAGGCAAGGGCAGTAGAGGTGGGGGTAGTCCTGAGGTAAAGCTGAGTGTCATCAGCATAGCAGTAAAAAAAAAACCATGTCTGCTAATGACATTTCCAAGAGGAGCATGTAGATGGAAAAAGGATGGGGGGCCAGCAAGACCCCTGTGGGACACCACAGGTGACATTTAGGTATGAGTTTTTGCTGCCCATGGAAACATGTCAGTTCCCCCGGGTGGTAAGATGTAACCAGTTGTGAACTTTTCCATAAGCCCAATGGTGTATTTCGGGGGGGTGAAGGAGAATTTTTGTTCATTTGCAAAAGCAGCTGTCAGGTAAAGGAGGATGAGTAAAGAAGGGGCCAGTATCTGCTGTTATCAGAAATAATTGGTTACACTAACCGGGGCTTTTTCGCTATGGGGGGTAAACCAGACTAAATTTTTCAAACAGATTATTCAGTTTGATTCATGAAGTTGTGTTGAAACCCTTTTTTTTCCAGAACTTTAGAAAAGGAAGATTGGGGATGGGCCATAATTGGGGAAAAACTGAACCGGGGGGTTTTTTTAATAGGGGTCTGATGACAGCAGCTTTAGTGAAGAGAATATGGCCAGCCAAAGGGGCTGGTTTATGATCCTTTGGGGGATAATGGGGAGCGGCAGACGGAAAGGTCCAGGGGGTAGACAGTTTAATTTTCCTGTCATCCCCCCCACCCTTCCCCCCGGGGGCAACAGAGAAGGTGCAAGGGCTGGGCAGCCCCAGACACTAGGTCAAGTTTTTGGGGGGGAAGGGGGGTTTTGGGTTTGGGCATCTGTAGTGGGAGGTCTGCGGGTGTTTAACTTTTTGTTTGAAGAAAATTTATGTATTTTCTCCCTCATCGTGGCCTCAGAGGGGGTGAAGGAGGTTAGAAGGTATTTTTAGTTGAAAAAAATTTTTGGGGGTTTCCCGGAGCTGTTGCTGATGATGGTGGAATAGAACCTGGACCTAAATTCGAGCTTCTCATCTCTTGTGTTCCCCCTAAACCTGTTTTGGGGCAGTCACCCCGGGCCTTAAACTGCCGCCAAGGGCCCCCAGCCATCTTTTTTCACAATTCCCGGGTCCAAAGGGGCTGAGCACGGAATGAGTGGACCTGGGTGTTTAATGGAAGTCCGGAGACTGCTCGGGACTGGTTGTAAAGTCCCCAAAGGGCAGCAGCAAAAAGGGGGCTGGTAGGGGCAGAGGGAAAAGTTTGGGTCCAGGGGCCAAGACATCCACATTGATGTTCTTCGATTTCTGAAATGGACCTGTCATTTTTTTTGGTATGGGGGGGAAAGGCAGCCCATTGACACTACTTTGTGGTTTGAAATACCAAGATCAAAACCTGTAGGGTTTCTGATTAAGGCAGAATTTGAAATGACCAGGTCAAGTGTGTGACCCCTGGGAAAGAGTGGGGGGTATCAACATTTACCATGTGGGGTTACAACCTGGGTGCCCCTTTTCACATGTGAAACTTGCCTACGGTAGCTTATTCCCTTTTCTACCCAAAGGAAGTGTTTCTCATTAATAACTACAGTATTTAATATTTAAAAAAACAGCTATTTCTCCCAAAAGTCAAATCCTGTGCAGCCATCACAGGGGGGAGTTTATTGGGGCTAAAATCTGGGGAGGTGTTAAACATTTTTAACAGTAATTTCCACTTCTACCCAGAAGAAGTTCCACCGAAGAATGACATCAACTCTCCCTTCCTCAGTACATTTTTAAATTTATTTTTTCGGTTTGACCCTTCATCTTTACTTTAAAATGCAAGACCATTTTATAAAATGTACAAAAATTGGTTTTTTAAAAACCCTTTAAAAAAAGGGGCACAGTTTTTTTTTTTTAATTCGGAATTCCCCCCCCAACTTTTTTTTTTTCCTGAGAAATCAAAGGGTTTCAAGTAAAAACAATTATTTTAAAAATTTACAAAAAAAACCCAAAAACCCCAAAACGGTTTGAAAGCCCTGTCAAAATCTCTTGTAAACAGTAACCATATCTGTTAGTGTTTATTGGAGAAGGCAGTGGAATGGAAAGAAAAAACCTTTTCCATCACAAAAAATAAATTTTTGGGGGACATGCAGGGTTAGTTATGAAGAAAAGTCGGGGCGTTCAGGAACAGTCACTTCTGAAGGTCCAGATAACTGTCCACCTACACCCCCTTGATCATTCTTCAACATACATTTGTGCTGGGTACATTAATAAAAGACAATATCCTTTCATCCCTGATTCCACCAAATTTATCTTTTTCATTTCACGACCCCACTGTTATGCATTTAAATTACAGTCATTTTTTCAGTCCTTTGTTGCCTGTCCTGTCCTCATTGTTGAGCTCAGTTATTAAGCCTAAAATTAGTCCCTTATCTGCTCAAGCCTTTTCCAAAACATCCCATTTATTATATTTTTTTGTCCTGTTCACATTGATTATGCAGCTTTTTATCAGAGGGAATCGACATTGGGTTCATTGCCAAGTCCGTGGGCATGTTGGATTTGGCCAAGAAGGGATGAAAAGTAGCTTTGATCCAGCATGGGGATAAGATTCAACAATGAACCTTTGCATTTTTTTTTTTCTTCTCTGCATTTTTTAGTTCAAGTTACCCCACACTGGTAATTATTTGTGTTCCCCGAGCGAGCTTGTATATGCTAGAAAGACTGATCTTATTTCCTAAAAGCTTTTAAAATTTTTTTTGGCCATTATTAGCCCTTTTCCGTTTTGGATTGAGGGAGCTTGTTAGGGGAAAAACCAGGCATTTAAGAGGTAAAACTATGAATCCAGCCTAATCAAGAGCTCTATTGTTACCTTAGCAACAAAAAACCGAACCCCAAGAATATATCTGATTAGCTGACTCAGAGACACAACCACCACCAAACGATATATAAACGACCAAAACTGGTCCTTAGGGAAAATAGAGGATCGAGGAGGATCAGAGGAGAATGAAAAGGGTAAAAGGGAAAGAAACATCACCATGACAGATGGGATAAAATGGTGGTCATATGTTTATTGATTTTGCTTTTCTTTGTATTCATTCAACCATTATTAAATGTTTTTTTTAAAACCCTAATGAAAAAAAACACAATATGTATACACAATATTCTGGCCAAAAA
>NW_024378274.1:0-17711 GCF_016835505.1 Polypterus senegalus
TAAACCTTATTATTTCCGAATAAACATAACATCTTTATTTGACTTCCTGTATTCGTATACAACACAGAAAATTGTGTATGCACATGTTGGCTTTTTTGAATAAAATAAAAATCGATCGCATTGTTTCAGCAGAATGTTACATGTCATTTTTGGCATTTAGAAACATTTTAAGTAATAGACTCACCTACCTTTTGTTTCACACTCACGTTTTATATGTGTTTGCTATTTTTCCATTAAAACAAAAAGGCGGCATTCGCTTACCTCGCCTTTCAAAACAATCAACAAGAAGGTATCCCCTCTCTTACACAGGCGGTATTGTCAAGGGTAAGACTGCAAAAGTGCACCATTCTGGCTCAGCAGCAGAAAACCAGTATGCCGCAGATGGAGCAACGACAGAGCCAAGATGGCTGCCGTCTCGCACAGACTGGCAAAGAATGTTGCAACTGGCGATCCGTCGTTCAGCCGTGACGTAGTCAACATGGTGTCCTGCAGCTTCAGGTTTTGTTTGCCTCCACTGACAAATTTAAATGGCAAACATTAACATGTAGAGATTTAGTTTAAAATATCTTAAATTGATGTCCAATAATGCATCTACATGAAGATAGCTCCGATCAGCATTTCAAGATATTTTAGAAACTAAAGTCCAGGTCATTAGGAGATAAATGAAATGCATTTTAGGATAAATCTTTTAACATTTTCAATCCAATCAAAATTTATTTGTAATATACTGTTATACACAGTACAGTATATAGTGAAATGCTTGGTTACTGAACTCTAAGACTGCATTAGAAGAATATAAAAAGGCAATAAATAGTAAATACTCAGTCCTATAAATATCAATACATTACAATGGCTGTATTATAATCTAAAATATATAATAAAAAATATATATTGTGCATTTTAAGACAAAACTGAAGTGCAATTAATATATTATATTGATATACATATGTATGTGTGAATATATATTGTAGCGACCCGTGGAGGAGTCTTTTAAGATTTCGAGCCGAACTCTGCCGTGCACCTCTCCGAAGCTGTCGGCTAGCGGCTTGCCAGCGTCATGCACGCAACTGCACCCAGCTCTTTAAGAAAGAGAACACTCGTGCCCCATACACCGCACGACTCCGAGTGTCTCGGTAGTTTGCTTAGATAACATCTTAGCAAATAAACAGCTCTGTCCTGTTGTATCTTTTATTACAGAAGATAGTCAGAAACAAAAGCTCAACATTATTGCGCGCCATTGCCAAGGTCAAGCACGAAGACACATTTCAATAAATTGGTACTTTTTACAAAATAAATAACCCCCGGACGGCGATAACCCAAACCCACCCAACCAATTAAATACAAACACACCATTATTTACAACACAAATGACAATACGTAAATTCCGACATACAATAAGCTTTTTATAAATTACCCATAATTTCCCGCAAACTATTTACATAAATTACCCATGAGGCGTCACTCCGCCAGCTTGCTGCCGGGTTGTTACACAGCCCCCTCCTAAGAGGGTTAGTGTCCCCACAACCCTACTCATCACAGATAAAATCACGTAAATGTCCTGGCCGTCGACGGACACGCTTTGTCCTGCCGGAGGTGCCATCACTGGTGTCGGGCTCAGTCCTGTCACTGTCTGACTCGGTGCCGGGGGTGGAGGTTGGAGAACCGCTTATATTTTCGAGTTGTTGTTGCTCTGGGGCCAGTGGGTGGTATGGTGCTAAACGCGGTCCTTGTGCAGCACCACCCGCCTGCCTCGTCCAGGCATTCGGACTCGGAAAACTACCTCCGATATTTTGTCCAATATTTCTCCCGGTCCTTGCCAATGGTGGGCTAGTTTTGGGGACAATCCCGTTTCCGCGGGCAAAATACCCACACTTTGTCCCCTGGCTTCAGCGTCGGGCCATGAGCCCGAGTCATAAGCCCGTTTTGGCGTGCTCCAGCTCCCTCCAGGGCCTCCCTGGCCAGTCGATGAACGGTGTCCAGCCGCTCTTTTAGCCGTCTAAAATAATCCATTTCGGGCCCACCAATAATCTCAGGCTCAGGGGGTGAGCCAAACACTAAATCCACCGGCGTGCGGTTCCCTTCCAAACATCAGCCCGCTGGCGCATTGGCTCGACTCCTGCACTGCTGTCCGATATGCCCATAGGACCAAAGGCAGATGTTGGTCCCAGTCCCGCTGGTGTTGACTGGTCAGAATTGCCAGTTGAGTGGCCAGGGTGCGATTAAATCGCTCGACCAATCCATCACTTTGTGGGTGAAGGGGGGTGGTCCGGGTCTTTTTCACCCCCAGTCGCTGACACACCTCTCTGAACAAACGGCTCTCAAAGTTCCGCCCCTGATCGCTGTGGAGCTCGTCCGGAACTCCAAATCGAGTGAACATTTCATCCACGAGTTTTGGGCAGCTGTGGGGCACTCTGATCCGAACTGCATACGCCTCTGGCCATTTGGTAAAGTAGTCCATTGCTACCAAAACGTAGCGATTTCCGGCTTCCCGCACAGGAAAAGGACCCAGTATGTCCACGCCAATTCTCTCCATGGGTGCCCCGACCAGGTATGCGTTGCAATGGCGCGTGAGAACGCTTGACCAGGTCCTTTTGTGCAGTGCAGACGTCACAGCAGTGGACGTGTAGCTCTGCCTCTTGCCGACACCGGCCAATAAAACCGCTGCCGTAGTCGACGCACTGTCTTAGCGTTCCCGTAATGTCCGGATCCAGCCGCTCCGTGGACCCATCGGAGGACCTCGGCGCAAAGCCTGGGGAACCAGTAGTTGTAGCCGGTCAATTCCTCCCCCGGGCGCGTGCCACCGCCTGTAGATTACGCCATCGTGCAACTCCAAGTTGCCCAACTGAGAGTGGAGTATTTTGAGTTCAGGCCCCTGTGGCGACACGGTTTGCCAGTCGGGACGTTCTTGTGTCTCCAACCAGCCCTTTACCTTTTCTAGTGCTTGATCGCTCGCCTGTAACTGCCTCAATTGGTCAATAGTGTACGGCTCCCCTACTCCAACAGTGTCATCTATCCTTGCGGATGCGGACGATGGCCCCAGCCCCTTTCTTCCTGTCGGCGGCAATATCGACATTCATTGCTGAGGCATGGGCGCCTGGAGAGGGCATCAGCGTTGGCATGCTGCCGTCCGGTCGGTGCTGTATCTCAAAGTCATATTCTTGTAGAATCTCCATCCACCTTGCCACCTGGCCCTCTGGTTGCCTGAAATTCAACATCCAGGTGAGGCTAGCATGGTCAGTCCGCAGTGTGAACCTAGTGCCCAATAGGTAGGGCCGAAAGTGCCGTGCCGCTAGGATCACTGCCAACAGTTCCCGCCGAGTGACACAGTAATTCCTCTCCGGTCGACTGAGGCTGCAGCTGTAATAAGCTATCACTCTTTCTCCAGCCTCCCCCTTCTGTGAGAGCACGGCCCCAATCCCCACATTGCTAGGCGTCAGTGTCCACCACAAAAGGTTGGTTGGGGTCAGGATGCGCCAGGACCGCTACTGGCGAGGGCAGCCTTTAACTGTTGGAAGGCGGCTGTGCAATCCTCCGCCCACCCAAACTGTTGGCCCTTACTCGTTAGTCGGTGCAAAGGGCTGGCAATGGTCGCAAAGTTTTTCTGAATCTTCGGTAGTAGGAGGCTAAACCCAAAAGCTCCGCAGTTCAGTGATATTGGCTGGTGGGGCCAGTTGCTCACGGCAGTCACCTTCGCGGGTCTGTAGCCACCCCACTCGCTGATTACGTGCCCTAGAAACTGAGTCTGTCGGGCGAGAAGATTGCATTTCTCAGGGTTTAACCGCAACCCGGCGCTAGAATGGCGGTCAGGACCTCCCTTAAATTGTGCACCGCCTGGTCAAAGTCTCTGGCATGAATCAGCAGGTCATCTAAATAGACCACACAACGGGTTCGGGGAATGTCTTTTAGGACCCGCTCCATTAGTCTTTCAAAGCGTGGCGGCGCATTACAAAGTCCAAACGGCATTACCTTAAACTGCCACAGCCCTTGTCCGATGGTGAATGCAGTTTTGGGTCGGTCCTCTGCTGCCAGTTCTACCTGCCAATATCCACTGCGCAAGTCCAAAGTGCTGAACCAACGGGATCCAGCCACATAGTCCAATGCATCATCGATGCGAGGCAATGGGTAAGAGTCTTTTCAGTGACTGCATTTAATTTACTAAAGTCCACACAAGGCCGCCACCACCCCGTTTTCTTCCGCACCATGACCATGGGTGCGGCCCAGGACTGTCAGAAGGCTCAATGATGTCGTTGGTTACCATCTCGAATCAATTCTTCGCAGCTTTGGCGTTTTGCAAGAGGCAATCTGTGGGGCGCAACCGAATGGGGCGGCGTGGCCAGTGTCAATGTGGTGTTTGACTAACGAGGTTCTGGTGCAGTCCTCTTCTCGAGCCGCAAAATGTCCACAAAGTCGTTCAATACTTTCTGGAGTTGCTCCTGCTGTGGCGTGCTCAGCTGTTCACCACTTCGATGGCCCAATTCTTCCACAGCAGCAACCGCCTCAGTGGATGGGTGGTCGTGTGAGGAAAACCGTTGGGGAGCACTGGTCTGAGCTGCAATACTCTCCTGGGGGTCTTCTTCAGTCCCTGCATCTTCCGAACAACGGTCGGGAGCCGGTGAGCCGTGGTGTCCAGGCAAATCCAAGCTAACAGCCCTTCCAGGATGATTCCAGCCCGATTGGAGCGACACAGTCTCATTACCTACGCTGAGGATGGCCCTGGACACATCAACACATGCTCCCCAGTGGGCCAGCAAGTCTAACCCAATTATGCATTTGTCTTTAATGTCCATGAGCCAGAATTCGTGGCTGGTCTGGCTCGTCCCTACTACTACAGTCAATAGTTTCTTTCCGGGCATTTTGTCCGTTCACCCGTAACCGTGCGCAGTTCGATGTTAAAAGGAGTCCAGTCTTTTGGAAGAAGACCAGCTGTTTGAACACTCCTCTCTGTAATAGACAAATAGTGGACCCGTGTCCACTAAGGCACTACATGGCCGTCCGTCTATAATGCAGTCTAGGTACAGTCCACCTGAAAACCCACAGCGCCCACTTTAGGGCAGTCATTGCGGAGGGATGATGATGGCTGGGCGCGACTGACATCCACACCCTCAGGCTGGGCCCTTTCTACCACTCGCTCAACTGCTCTCGTAGCGGCTTGGGCGTGATGATTGGCGTGCGGAGACCCAAGCTGTAGTACCTCTTCAGCCCGTTCAGCCTCCCGTAGTGCCTCACTCAAATGTCTGGGCGACAGCAGACAGACGTGCTGGCGGAGACGCTCTGGTGTAAGGCCCCGCAGGAAAGCATGAACACTGAGTTCTTCCCTTGCTGCTGTCGAGAAAGTAGGGTAACCTTTCCGTACATAGACCCTGATGTCGGCTGCAAATGCTCCCACACTCTCACCTTCACGCCGATGTCGGTTTGTCAGCTCCTCCCTGTTGTGTTCCGCTGAGGTTCTCTGTCCAAAGCGACGGGTGAGAGCATCGGTGAGGGCCTGAAGATCACGACACTCCTCAGGCGGCAGGTCGATGAGTACCTGAAGTGCGGGACCCTCCAAGGCAAGGGCCAAGTGTGTTGCAGCTTCCTCGCAGCTCCAACCATTGTGAAGAGCAGCCAGATCCACTTGTGCAAGGTATGGCTCTAGGGCGCCAACCCGCTGTATCGTGGCAGCTTAGCGGGTGACCGTGTGGGAGGACCGGCCGACTGGTGATTTGGGGTGTCGTTCGGCGGCTACAGGTTCATTCCGGCCGCGCCTAGAAGATCGCAACACTGTCCGGGGAATACTGGCACCCTCAGGCCAGTTTGTCCTTTTTCTCCGTGCAGTTCTGCTGATCAGGCGCTCCAACATAACGCTATTTTCCGAGATGGCACGCTCTATTTCTTCAAGACTCTGTTCCATGACGGCGTCTTCTTAACAGCCTGGTCTCCCACTTCTGACACCAATGTAGCGACCCGCGGAGGAGTCTTTTAAGATTTCGAGCGAACTCTGCCGTGCACCTCTCCGAAGCTGTCGGCTAGCGGCTTGCCAGCGTCATGCACAACTGCACCCAGCTCTTTAAGAAAGAGAACACTCGTGCCCCATACACCGCACATCGAGTGTCTCGGTAGTTTGCTTAGATAACATCTTAGCAAATAAACAGCTCTGTCCTGTTGTATCTTTTATTACAGAAGATAGTCAGAAACAAAAGCTCAACATTATTGCGCGCCATTGCCAAGGTCAAGCACGAAGACACATTTCAATAAATTGGTACTTTTACAAAATAAATAACCCCGGACGGCGATAACCCAAACCCACCCAACCAATTAAATACAAACACACCATTATTTACAACACAAATGACACAATGTAAATTCCGACATACAATAAGCTTTTTATAAATTACCCATAATTTCCCGCAAACTATTTACATAAATTACCCATGAGGTCACTCCAGCGCTTGCTGCCCGGTTGTTACAATATATATATATATATATATATATATATATATATATATATATATATATATATATATATATATATATATATATATTAAAAATCCTGGGACTTTTGCCATGATATTTTTCAAGTCATGCCCTCCTCTCAACCATATATTCAACCACACACATGGTACAGTTATCAACAGAACAAATGAGTACACGGGCAATCCCAGCACTAAGAAATGCTGAAGTCAAACAAACTAACACCAAAAATGATGATCAGTTACACGGTAAATTGGTTAAATGTGTATCAAAAAACTATGCTGAAACAGTTGGTGGGGGACTCGCGGAAGATGAAAACATCAACTTACAATATCCCGAAGAATATCTACAACTGTTAACACCGTCCGGTCTTCCACCACATACGAATTACTGTAGAAAGAAGGATGTATCCAAGAAAGGTAATGTAGTACATCTTCTGCGGATAACATTAGACAACAAAAGAGATCTTGATATGCCATTCGTATTAAAGCGTTAACAGTTTCCCATTAGAATATCTTTTGCAAAGACAATTAAAAAATCGCAGAGCCAAAACATACGAAAAAATCATTTTACTTAAAAGAGAGAAAGAAACTAAATTCAATCACGGGCAGTTATATCGCTATGCGTTTTTCACAATGAAAGTCCAAACACAGAATCAAAATTCAATGCAATGTTGATTAAAATTGAATTCGAAAAATTGTTTTTGCTGAATTTTTACAGTAAAAGTGTAAGTTTAAAAAGTATTTGCATGTTAATTTCATAGCCAAACACAACAAAATCAGTATTATGCAACAAATAACTCTTAAGCTAAATATGAAACATAAATTACTTTCAAATTATTATGTTTTATTATTTTTAATGTGGTTAATTACTCACTGTAATGTAAAATAGTTAGTTCTTTTATGCATATGTTACAATTCCCATGAAAATAACAATCTGTTTAAATAGTACATCTGCATCCCCATAGCGCAAAGCGGCAGAACCAAGCTAAAGAGGCTAATGTATAGGCCCGGGGCTGGCGAGCTCAGCGAGAGAGAGAGAGTATATAAACTGTATATACAGGGCCATTATGAAGTCCCTGCATAGTTTTAAATTATTTGAACTTCAGTTGTATGTATGACAAAATCAATCCATAAAGAACAGTATGAAGTGTGCTTCATTTATTTTATTTTAGTTTATATTAAGTTTGTAGTAGTTTATTCATTTTAATAGATTTAATAATTGGCCTATTACTCTGTTTTCAAGAATTATGCTTGAGCCATGACTTCAATAGAAGAGAAACAAAATGGCCCCTTTGGTTGGCTGAGTTAAAACCAGTCATCACGGTCCAAAGAAGATTTAGAACCCATTACAAGAAAAAATGTAGCCATACAAGTAAACCACGCACTTTAGAAGGATTGTGGGCTAGAGTAACTCAACGTGATTCACATCTTCTACAACTCTATGATGACCAGTATGATTTTCTATGCTGTAGTTTGCTGGGCTTGTAAGATCACTTCAAGACAGACCACCACATCAACAAACTAATTAAAAGGGCAGGTCTAGTTATGGGATGAACTCTGGACCCTGGAGGTCACAACAAAGGGGAGATTTAAAACAAAACTGGAGTGCCATTATGAACAATAGTGCACATCCTCTCTCTGACACACAAATTCTGAGCACTTTCAGCCAACAAATTGTTCAGCAGAAGTGTGTGAAGAGATGCTATGGGGTCTCCTTTACACCAACAGCAATGCGCCTGTATAATGCCTAAGCTAAAAGCTTAACAGCTAAGTCAGAACGTTATTTTAGGTGTGTGTTTAGAACCATGGTGTGCGTATATATTTATTTAAAGAACTTCTGTAAAAGCTAAGCTTCTCCTGGTGATAAAAATAAAGTTCTAATTAGGGTATTACAGAAAATGAAATGTACAAAGTATTTGTAGAACTTCAGAATCATATACGCATATGTAATGACATACAAGTTGAAAAGTAATGTAGAGAACTGACATTGTGATTATTTTAAACAGCACAAGGACTTTATAATGACCCTTGTTTAATATACAGTTCGGTCCATAAGTATTTGGACAGTGACACCATTTTCATAATTTCAGCTCTGTACACCATTACAATGGATTTTTAATAAAACAATCATTAAGTGATTGAAGTGTAGACTTTCAACTTTAATTTAAGGGGTTTACCAACAATATTGTATGAGCCGTTTAGGAATGACTGCTATTTTTCTGCATACCCCCATTTTCAGGGCCTCAAAAGTATTTGGACATTTGATTGACAGGCTGCTCCATAGCCTGGTGAGCTCAACAACACCAGAATGTCTGGAAATCCAAAGAAGACAACTGTGCTGGATAACTGCAGAACTCTGTCCTTGGTGAAGAAGAACCCCATTACAACATTTAGCCAAACCAACAACACTCTCCGGGAGGCAGACCTATCTTTGCCAAATCACTGGTAAGCCTCCACCATAGGAAGGACAGAGTAGACTTTGCCAGAAGACATTTTTTAAAGCCTGTCCAGTTCTGAAACAATTTTCTTTTGACAAAGGAAACTAATATCAATATATACCAGAATGTTAGAAAGAGAAGACTATGAAGAAGAGAATAAATGGCTCATGATCTGATGAGTGTCTTATCATCTATGAAAATATGGTGGAGGTAGTTTTATGGGATGATCATGTATGGCTGCCAATGGAAGTCAGTTACTTGTGTTTATTGATGATATGACTGCTGGCAGAAGAAGCAGGATGAATTCTGAAGTGTAAAGTGATATACTATCTGCTCAGATTCAGACAAATGCTGCAAAACTGATTGGACAAGGAGTCACAGTACAGAAGGACAATGAATCAAAATATAGTGTGAAAGCAAATCAAGGGCTTTTCAAAGCAAAGAAGTCAATCAACTGACCTCAACCAAATTAGACATGCATTTCACTTGCTGGACAATAAAACTGAAGGCAGAAAGTCCAATGAAGAAGCAGCACCTGAAGACAGCTGCAGTAAAGGTCTGGCAAAGTATCACAAGAGTGGAAACCCAGCACTTGGAGATGGCCATGGGTTTCAGACTCCAGGCAGTCATTGACTGTAAAGGATTTTCAACCAAATATTAAAAATGATCATTATATTTATGATTAAGTTCATTTCTCCAATTACTTTTCAGCCTCTGAAAATTGGGAGAAATTGTATAAAATTATTTGTCTTTTCTTCAGCCTCCACCCGACTCACACTGCACCCAACCTCCTTGGCCCCTCCTGCAGGTGGTGAGCCTATGGGAAGGGGGACCCACATTGCCTCTTCGGGCTGTGCCCGCCCAAGCCATGTGGTTCAGGTCCGGCCAGCAGGCGCTCGACATCGAGGGGGGCCCCAGTGACCCATGCCTGGGCGAGGGAAAACACCATACAAAGTTTTTATACATAATAGGAGGTTTTCTGAACTGCTCTTTGTCACGTCCCTCGCCTAGGACAGTTTGCCTTGGGTGGTTCTACCTATAAGTATAAAGCCCCCGACAACAGAGCTCCTAGGATCATTGGGACACGCAAACCCCTCCACCACGCATTAGGGTGGCGGCTCAAGGAGGGAGAGGGAAGTCTGGGCATCTCTGCTCAAGCTGCTGACCCCTGTGGACGAAGGCTTCAGACCAGACAGCAGGTGTAATTATAAAGCAGCTTTATTTTTGCAGAGTCACAGTGAGAAGAGTTTCAGAAAAGCAGACAATCAAATATACATGACAGCGTCAGGGCTCTTCTGAACCCCGTCTGTTGGGTGGGGTCCAGTTTTATACCCCTAGAATGCGTGATTTAATATCATTATGAAATGTAACAGTCAACACATTTATTATACACAAACCTTTAGCCCCTTCAACGCCCCTTGTGCAACTTGATTTCTTGGCCCCCTTTTGTTATGGCGCTCAGATGTAAGCTAAGGGAAAGCGTGATAAGGCAGACTCATGTGTGGAATGCTTAGACCTTGAGTCCTTTGCACAAATATTTTTCTTGTTTGCTAAAACAAAGCATGCTTTTACATGGTTTCTGTAAAGCTTACTTCTCAGACATGAATTAGTACAAGGGAAATCCTAAGAGAACATCTGTCTTCCACATTCCCCCCTTTTTTAGAAAACAAAAAATATTTGATCAGGGGAGAGTTGAGTGGGAAAGGGTAGCAGAGGGTATGGAGTGGAGGCGGCGGAGGTGTGGGGTGGCTGTGCTGATCTGAAGCATTTTTCTTTGTGTAAAAGTAAGCTTTAGCCATAGAGGCAGAAAAATACTTGGATACAAATGCATCTTATCAAGGGAACAATACAGCAAGCTACAAGCAGGAGAATGATTAAAGCAACCGTGAGAGAGATGAAAACAGACTTAAGCCATTGGCCCCAGGTTGAGTGGAAGTGTGTTCTGATTCAGGACCCACAACTGTGGCTACAGCTCAGCTAAATGAGCCACCAGGATCCTGTAAACAGGAACAAAGCACAAGAAGTCCCCGGCGACTTGAAAAATAAATCACCCTAAAATGTCCAAATATTGCTGTTCTTATAGCTGAAAGTGCATACACCTTTTACTATTATGTTCTAGAAAATAATCTGTAGGAAGAACAAAAATCCAGCTTTCTTTCAAGCCGTGCTTTATATAGCATCTTTCATTCATTTATCAGTCCATCCATTTTCTAAACTTACCCCAGTTCAGGGTCATGGTCATCTGGCACCTATCAAAGTTGTGGGCACTGGAACCCTTGAAATGGATGCCATCCTATCACAGGGCACACTGTTCACATGCCCATAAGAAACATCAGGCAAAAGTACATTATCCAGTTAACCCAGTTTTATATCTTCAGGATATGGCAGCAAACAAGGATACTCACAATCAAGGGTGCCATCTTTTGCAATGTGAGATGTGAATCCAAGCAGGCAGTCCCTCAACTTTAACAGCGTCTGGTGTCGACAACAGAACTTGGAGCGGTCCTCTCCACTGAGGGTGATGCCAATGTTTCCTTCAAGTATCTCTAACCAGAATCCAGGTTCCTAACGGAATCGGGGAGTCCTTTTGATGGAGGACAGGTTCTCCAGGCCTGATTCACCTGCTCATGGACTTCCTTCAGAGAAGCTTGGAGACATGTAAGACTGGAAAGAAGATCATTGTCCACAGTATGCAGTGTAACATTACCTATGACCATGCTGACTGGCATGGGCCGTCCGGTCAGAATTTCGAATGGAGACAGCCCTAACTACCGATGTGTTCTTCCCCTTAATCATCAAGGCCAGAGGCAGAGCATCAGGCCAAGGTAAATTTGTTTGCTCACAGATTTTAGCCAATTTAGATTTCAAGGTACCATTGCATTTACAATACCTCCACTTTGGGGTGGTATTTGCAATAATGATGCACATTTATCTGGAGCCAGGTGATTAATTCATTTATAACGGAATTTACAAAGTGTGTGCCATTATCAGTTTGTAATTTCTACGGTATGCCCCATCTAGGAATATTTCCTTTATCAAAGCTTTGCCACATTTTTGGGATCTGCATTTTTGGGAAGGGAAAGCTTCCACCCATGGGGAGAAACATCAACAATTCAAAAACAGTATCAGTACCCCTTTGATGGTGTTAATTCAATGAAGCCAATTTGGGTTTGAATGGACCCTTTGGGGTTAGGGTAACGGGACTTACCTGGGTGCCCTTTCCTGCATTAAACTTTGACATAATGCACAGCCCCTCGAACTGTTTCTGCTATGAGAAAAACCACAGTTTCCCCAATGTTTTTCAACATCTTGAACCATGGTTTAATGTTCTAGGCCAGGGCCCAAATTTTTTTCCATACCTGGAAAAGGGGCCCTTTTGGGAAAAAAGGTTAGTTATTTTGTTTGGGGGTCCAGACTCCATCAGAGAGGGCCCCTTTTTTCCATTTTCTTTTTGTGCCCGTTATCTGTAAAGAAATAATTTGATTATAAGTGTCCTGGTATTTCTCTGTTGGAAAAAGATTGGTGTGTTATTATAGCAGCCCGAGCAAAATGATCAGTAATTTTTTTCCCTTTGGAAGGATCCTATTTTCCTGTGTAGTTTTAAATTTTTAAAAAAGCTAGTTTTGATGGTTTAGTTATGGCCTCAAAAGGGGGATTCATTAGTTTTATGTTGAATGGGGCCAGTACTGGTCTTGAACCCCTGAGCCTTTTAATGCCCCAGATCATGGAGCCCTCTAAAAGCATATCTAGAATCAATAGATATTAATTTTTCCTCTGAAAACGAAAAGTCGGGGGGTATCAATCACGCCGCCCCCAAACTTAAAAAAATTTGGTTTGTTCCAGCAGGTGGTCACCTTTGCCCTTTCTGATAGCGGTTGAAGGTGTTCCATTTTCCAATCAAAGAACATCCATCCAAAAAAATTTTTCCCCTGTTCCTAAGGGTTTTTCCCCAGGTCTGGCTGGGTTTTTATAACCTTAGTTTTTTCATCAGACAGTTGTGGGGCTCCCTTGATTTTCATTTGGGAAAGGCATATATTTAAGATGGAGCACCTTTCTATGGAAACGTTTGACAAAGTACAGAGACTTTTTGAGTGTATTGCCCTAGCAGGTGAGATGTGGGGTTTTTAGCCTGTCAAAAATGGAGGTTTGTGAGGATTTTACCACTAGGGGCTATGAGCACATATTTACTGGCAAAGGGTCTGTTGTGGCTGCTACAGCTCTGAGACAGGTTAAGTCCCGCAGCCACTGATCCAACAAAAAATAGGCTGAGCCTTTGTTTTTCTCCATGGAGTTGTGAAAGAACTGCATTCATATACCCCCTTTGGTCCCCGAAAAAATAAATAAAATAACCACCCCAACACGGGCCCAAACAGTAGTGCACTTTTTTTTTTAAGTCACATGAGCCTTCTCACTTGATCATTCCATGCCACCTGACCAGAAAGGGGGAGATCAGGGTGATTTAAATTTTTAAAAGCGTGCTTTTTCAGTGAAGTTTAAAATCCATTCCCCAAGTATCCAGAATGCCTAATACAGACATAACCTGTTGCTTTGTAACAGGTCTAGGAAATTTTGAAATGGTGTTTATTGATACTAGAGAGAGGGGAAGCCTTGTTCAAGAAATGTCATGACCTAAATTTTTCACAGTTTTTTTGAATTAACGAGTTTTGTTTTAGAAACTTTTGGCCTTTTTCTGCAAAAAATAAAAAAATTTTTTAATCATGTGTACAATCTTCTTCTGTAGTACTAAAATTATTTTACATAATACGTATCAATACACTGTCTTTTTCTGGCCTTAGAGTCGGGTGCACAGGGGTAGAAAAATAAAGGGTTAGAAAGGCAAAACAGAGAAATAACAGGCGAGGGGTATCGAAAGAATAGTGGAACGATTAGGAACAATAGGTGCCCTAGGAAAAAATGCAGAATTAACTTGTGGGGTCTTGAACAAAACCCATGAACTTTCAGCCTTTTTTAAAAAGGGAAGATGGGGATTGTGGGGAGTATTTAATTTGAATGATTCCCACATTTCACGGATCGGAAATGGGATCCAGCCTCTGCTTTTGGGGACAGAGGAACTTCGGGGGGGGCAGAAGGACGATTTTGGGAAAACACCCGTGGTAAGTGTGTATCCTTCCTAATCATTTGTCCCCCGGGACCAAAGGGATCGGGGGAAATGAGGAAAACCAAGAGGGATATGGTCTGAAATGAAAATGTGGAGAGGGGGGGATGGCATAATGAAGGGGAAAAGGAAGGTCATCCCAAGTAAAATCTTAGTTATCAAATGATCTGAAGTATCAAAAAAACCTGAGCAACTGAGAGTCTGTCCTATCAAGACATTGTCCCACCCCCCAATTTTGACCCAGCAACAGTGCTAGATTTGGGAAAAGAAACATGGAACCAAACCTCCTAAATAGAAAAAAAAATTTGTGAATATGTGAGGTGCACTGACAGCAGCAGCGTTGGATGAGAAAAAAAAGCAAAGGGATATGGAGGGGCTCTGGGCTAGTACCAAAGAGAAAGATTCTAACCAAAGTGTGTCCCGTTCAGCAGGGAAGTACTGGGCAGTACAGTGGAGGGTGTTTGGGGGTGTGCAAGGGGGGAAAAAAACATGAAGGAAAAGAGTGTAGGCTTTAAAGGGGAATTTTTGGGGAGGAGATGTTAGGGGCTAGGCTGAAAAAAAGGGGTTAGTGTGGGGAAGGTTTGGGACAGGAATTTGGGGAAAAGAACGTAAAACCCTTTTTTGGGTTAGAGAAATAAAAGGGAGTTTTTGTCATCGATCCCTTCCTAACAGATTAACAGGGCAGAGCTGATTTAACAAAAAAAGTGCATCAAAGTGGAACCACTGGAATGAACTAACCCCCGGGGGTTTAGACCCAGCAAAACATGTGGTTGTCCAGAAGCAGGCACAGTCACTGATCTTGAGGGAGACTAGAAAAAAGGGTTTTAGTGCCATTCACCAGCAAAGTCAAAAAATCTGTCTCGATGGGAAAAAGCAAAAGGGAACTGAAGAGGGGTTGCTGGGGTCCCTGTGAATTCCCAGGGCCAAAAAATATCCCAGGTTCAGGTAAGGGAGGCGGGGAGGAAGCTGATTTGGGGAATTGCGCAGAAGTGTCCTGCCCCCCCCACCCGACAGGATAAGATTTAGATGCTTGATCTGAGGGAGAGGGAACTGAGCAGACAAAGAATTGGATAAGGAAATAAAAAAAGGACCTTCCCCGCCCTCCCCCCGGGAAAAACCACCCCTGACCCCTGCCCAGGCAGCCCACCTGCATAATAATTCATTTGTGCCATTAACTTGGGCTGGCTGACCTTTTTTCTTGTCTGTCATTCAGCATGCTCCCGGTCTTTTTTAAATTCACGTGGCACTTTCCCATCCAAATACGGGCGGTGTACCTTTTTTTGATATAACCCGAGTCCCAAAAAAAAGGAGGAACCCGCCTTTTTCGGCGCTGGGCTGTCTAAGCCAGAATGGTTTTTTTTATCAAGTCCTGAACGGGGAGCCCATTCATCTACTGTCTCATCTTTCTTTTTTTTTGGCAGCTGAAATGAGGGACCAGTGGGGTGCCCATATTTTGCAGCTATTGCCGTTTCCGGGTTCCCATTGGGCAAGGGAAAAGGGCCCCATTATTTTGTCCCGGGAACCTATTCCACGCCCCTGACTCCATTATTTCCCCTGATTGAAGTAGCCCCAAAAGGGGCCCATTTTTCTGTAGCACCTGGGGCCATTCAGCCCCACTGGGTTTTTTATGTTGTTGTTGTGCACCTGTTCCCAAAACCCCCACCAATTATTAAGATCAGGCAATCCGAAAAACGTTCAGTTTGAATATCCCAGACGTATCATTACAGAGTGGGGTTATTGTTTCCCCGGGGGTTTGTGGGGTTGGGCCGGGAAGGGACCCAATTTAAACAGAAAATTTGGGGGCTAAAGGGGGACTTAAATGGGGTAAAGTTTTTGGGTTATCTTGGGGGGTCTTTTTAGTAGTTTGGGAAAAGGAGGGCTTTTTTTGTGAGTTAGCAGCCTCCCATAGCCCCAACAAGGGCGCGTCTACATCTGATCCTAAGGAGGAGGGGGGGGACTGATATTGTTTACAAAGAAAAATCAGTAGCTGGGGGATGGTAAAAAGGGGGAATTGGGGCAATGATTAATGGCGGTGGAAGGGGGGGGGTAAAGGGTTGGGGGGAAAAGAGCATGGGGTAAAAAGGGTCTTTTTTTCACTCCTCTTCCTCCTTCCTTCAGACTGGGGTCCCAATCAGCCCCATTTCTGTAAAGCTATAAGAGCTCTTTTTCCTTTTTCCTTTCTATTTTTAAATTCAGCAACTAAAAGCTATTCCCTTTCTGTGCCGCCCAACGTACGGCTTTAAATCCAACCCATCTGTCAAATTTCCATCCCAAAAAGGACCCCATTACAACAACCTTGTGTATTTCGCACAGTATTTTTTTAATTTTCCCGTATCTCACTAATATCCCCCGGGTTTCCTTTCCCCCACTACCTGTACTGTCCTTATTCCACTTTCTACATGCCTTTTTTAAAAATAACCCGCTTCTTTCAAAGAGCTTTTTGGGGGCCCGCCTTTTTGATCCCAACAGCACACAGAGCCTGGCATCCCCCAAAAAAATCCCTTTTCGTAGGGGTTTTGGGCCTTGGGGGCGTTTGACTGGCTTGCTGATTGTTTTCCCATAGTGGTGGCAGGATCTCAGCGAAAGTAACTCAGCCCCGAAAACCTGCCCCAACCCCCCTTTCCCATTCCTGGGTTACAGCTTTGGTGACTTTGTGCGTTTATTGATCACAGAATCGAATCAATCGCCCGGGAGTCCCGGGGTATGGAGGTTTTACCCGATCCCTTTATCAGCGGTTTGTGGCCCAAACTGCCAGGGGATTGTCTCCATCACCTTAGCAACCCGTTTAAACAAGATATAAGAAGCAAAGAAAAAATCACCTCTCGTTTTTTTTAGACCATTCTCTAAATATCAATCAATCAATCAAATTTTTTTATAAGCACATATTCATACAAAAAAAAAGTGCCCAAAATGCTTTACAAAATGAATAGAAAAAAAGAAACACAATAAAAAAAAAAACATGTCAACATTAATTAACTTAGAATAAAATAAGGTCCATGGCCAGGTGGACAGAAAAAAAAAAAAAAAACCCCAAAGGCTGGGGAAAAAAAAAAAATCTGTAGGGGTTCCAGACCAAGAGAACCCCCCTCCCTCTGGGCAAATATGCCCTTTCACCCCATTCCCCAAATAATTATAGGGGCGCCCCCTTCCCCTTTTTATTCCACTGCACAGGGGGGGACTATAACATTCACACTGTCCGCTTTTCCTAGGGTCCAAAGCCACTTTCCGGAGTCCCCCGCCCTTCTATGGGTCTGATACAGTATGCTTTTTTTATTCTTTTTTTTGATATGCTTTTATTCCTTTTCTTTCTATATTCAATTTTCTTTAGCACACCAGTCAAACTCAAACTAACAGGAATCCCCGATCTACTCCCGGACTCGGCCCCGGCCCAAAAGCCCGCGTCGTACCCCAATCGGCTAGGGGGGAGGTCAGGGGGCTCCCCCCCAAAGGGAAAAGCCCCCGGCAGGCCTCCACTTTTACGAAGCTGGGCCCACCCAGCCGGTCGCCCCCCACGGGTCCTCTGGGTGATCCTGCTTGAGGAGCCGCCCGCGCCCCCGCCCAGTACAAAACTGTGGCCAAAGCTTCAGACCAGACAGCAGGTGTAATTATAAAACACCTTTATTTTTTCAGAGTCACAGTGGGGAAAAGTTTCAGAAAAGCGACAATCAAAAAAATACATGACAGCGCCGGGCCTTTTGAACCCCT
>NW_024378275.1:0-29936 GCF_016835505.1 Polypterus senegalus
ACTCAAAATTTGGGGTTTTTTTTTGTTTCAGATATTTGATTTATAAAAATACTGTTTGACTTGGTACAATTCATTTAATCCTTCATTTTTTACAAACTCTGATTCCATTTACCAATGATATTCATGATAATTGTTTAAAGGGGTTAAAAAGTCCCTCATTTGACAATGCCAGTGGTGTTGCAGTTAAAGGACTTTGGGCAGCTAAAAAAAGTTAAAAAAACATTTTATTGGTGAAAATAAAAATGATCAGTGGTGAGATTTTTATTATATACAACAATACAAACAGTCTAATTAATCAAGGAACAATGTGCTAAATGTGAAACACAAATCCAACCTTTTTGGGACACCTTTGCTGCAAATAGGTGACTTTCTCTTAATATTTTCTCTCATAAGTTCAAGTTAAAAAGTTTTTTTGTCAGGGCTAGAAAGAACTTTTCCCCTGCAATAAAATTTTTTTCTTTCTGTCCACAAATGCCAATGGTTAAAAACCAAATAAAAAGATAAAATAAACAATAAGTAGAAATAGAAAATAAATAACAGAGGCAGCATAAAGTTAAAACAGATTAGAAGTAAAAAATTAATGTGCAGGTAGGTGTGTGAGGAAAGTCAAAAAAAGTTGTGAGGTAGATAGAATGAAATGAACCATGTTTATAAACCCATCAGTTATTTGGGAGTCTAATCCCTTTGGGGAAAAGAAAGAGTTCTTGCCGGGAAGTCCTGCAGTTAAACTTCAACCTCCTGGCGGGGTGGAATGTGAACAGTTGTTTTGGGGGGTTTTTGGGTGGGGCCCCTTCCCCGGGGTGGGGTCCCTTCCTGGGTGGGGTCCCTGAGGATAAAGGCAGCCCTTTCGACTCTGCAGTTGTAGATGCTCTGCAGAGTCCGGGGGCCTCATGTATACGGATTGAACTCTACTATAACATGGGAAGCACAAAAAAAATGTCTTCGCAAGAAAAAAGATGCAGGAATCTGTGCGTCTAACTTCCCCCTTTTTCCCCCCGATCAAATGAAAACTAAAACTGTGCATGCCTTTTTGAAGCCCCCAACCCCCCCAAATTAGCCTTTGAATATCAAACTATAAATCAACCAAGGAGCCTTTGTGAAAAGACAATGGGGAAAAACACGGGGAAAAAAAAAAAAAACGATTTTGGGGTACCCAAATGGGCAAAGGAAAATACAATTTGTTTAATTAAACCGTGGTATAATCAACAAAAGGAAATTGATCAAAAGACATGCATGTTGGGGAAACTTGAAACTCAGATATCAGTCCCCCTGAAAAAGGGGGTCGTAGCCTTTCCCCTGAGGCATATGGCTTTTGGGGGAGAGAAAAAAAGGCACAGTGGGGAAAAAAGACAAATGTCAACTTCAATCTCAAATTTCAACTTTAATCAGAGTTTATTTTTATTAAAGTAGGCATCTAACGTATCTTTAAAAACATTTATTAACCCGTTTTTCAAATCACATGGTTTAAAATAAGGTTAAATGCTTTGTTTTTTATTTGATCTTCTATGTCTCGTTTTTGTGAATTACTTGTTTTAAACCCTCTCTTCCCCCGATGGGCACAGAATCCCTTACCCGTGATATTTCCTCCCGAATAACTAAAATACAGATGTATCGGATATCATTAAGAGTTAAAACACGTTATTAAACATGGGTTTTACAGCCAGCTTTTTGCACAATCGATGAAATTATTTATTGCAGCATATCAGGGGCGCTCTAGGGTTTGTGGTGGCACTGGGCAGAAAAAGAATCGGTGGGCCCCTTTTGCCCGCAATGTCAGTGAGGTAGCTTATCCCGGCGGATGGCCAGTCCGTTGCAGACACTAACCGCCTCGCTCATGACCAAGCATTTAACTTTTTGCCGAAATTTGCTGCTCATTTTTAGCTGTGTCGTTATTTTCTCTTTCTGTTTTATATTCAATATGTATTGGCGGGACGCCCATGCAGTTCTTCTTTTCTTTCCAAGTAACGACTCACAATCAGCTCTGTAATAGATGTTAAAACCATCTGTAAACTTAGAGCCTGATTCTTTAAAAAATTTAAGGAACATTAAAAAATCTTCATAGTACATGTTTAATTATTCTATCCTTCACGCCAGTCCCAGTGAAGAATATAGATTATTTAAATGAAGTTAAAAAGTTTTACCTGTAAATAAAAAAAAACATTTTTTTGCTGCATTTCATTTTAAAAAATGATATTTATTATGTAAACGCACTTTATAAAGTGGCTCAGGTTGTGCAATATTATAACTGTGAAAAGTTTAAAAAAATTTGTACTTAAAAATCAAACAGTTCTACAAGGAGCAGTGATTGGTGCGATGTTTTTGGGGATGAAACTGTTTCAAAAGGGGTTTTCGGGAAATTTAAACTTTTGCCATGGCTGGGAGGTGTGCCTGATGCTGTATCCGATAAATTCTTTTTTCGATCAGTGCTGCTGGATTCACACTCAATACAGTGATATAAATTCTCCGAGTGCTGCAGTAAAATTATGGAAAAAGATGACCCGCTGTGGCCCCCTACGGACAGCTGAAAAAAAAGGTCGGGGGTAAAAACGTAAAGCAGTTATGGTATTTGGAATATATGGAAACCCCGGGACCATTATTTTTTAAAGTTAATTACAATCAGATGCTTAAAAATAAACAATATCGGTGAGTTTCAGTGTTTTATAAAGCCCCAGGAAAATAATGAGTAACCAAAAAGGAACAGTAGATGTTTTGGCTGGGTCCCGCCAGTCTGAAAAACCCGGCGGAGAATCTCGACAAACCTGATACCCTTGAAAGTCGGGGCTTTCCCAATGTGGTTTTTTATAAAAGCGGTTTAAAGGGTAAAAAGTTTTCCCAACATTTCTGTCGCTACACCCGAACATGGGCCCTGGTGATCTTCTCAGCTTTTTCCACTCCTCGAGGCATTTGCAGTCCATAGCAGCAGTAGCAGTCCTATGTGATGATGATCTTATCCTGCGAAAATCAGAAGGAACTGTTTCCAAAGGGAAATGCACCATCTGTAACAATGTTTAGATACCCGGGGGCATTAAAACGTTCTCCACTACTTTAATG
Organism: Polypterus senegalus; assembly: GCF_016835505.1. Taxonomy (NCBI): domain Eukaryota; kingdom Metazoa; phylum Chordata; class Cladistia; order Polypteriformes; family Polypteridae; genus Polypterus; species Polypterus senegalus. The sequence goes on from NW_024378275.1 coordinate 3,052, forward strand.
GATTCCACATGGGTCATAAAAACACACCCATATACATCAACTCATCCTGTCAATGACCCCAAAAAAGATCTATGAGCTCATAGGTTTCATTTTAGCACTCCTTAAATTTAAACAATAAGAAGGTGATCTTTTCAAATTTTCCCTTTTAAAAAAAAGATGCTAGCCAAGTGTCCATAATTTGACATTTTTAACTTAAAATCCCTAACAAATAAAGATGTTTTTTTTTTGAGATGGTATAATTTGAGAATTTTTTTTTAGGTAGATTCCGCATTAAAAATAGTACTCAACAGCTATCATAACAACTTAATATTTCTTTTTCTTTTTGCAGGAGCCCCATTAACCCACGGTGTTCTCTGTGGATCTTTATTCTACTGTAATAAAACAAATACATAATATTTGCTTGGCATGGTGACAATTTCAATACAGTCTAGGTTAATTCTCGATTGTCAATGTAATTGGGGAAATTTTTGTGTGGAAAAAGAATGATGCAGAATTTTTTAAAAGGCCACACTCAAAAAAAAGGAACAATATATAAATTTTAACATAATAAACTACTAAGGGAAAAAAAAATGCAAATCAAAAATCATACTGGTTGAAATTTAATTTTTTTTTTTTTTTTTGTCCCCTTTGCTAATTTATCTTTATTTTTCAAAAGGGGGACACTTTTTTTTGCAAAGTTCAAAAAATTTTTAACAAGAAAGAACAATTCCTTCAAAACCACTAGAGTTAAAAAAAAGGGCTTCGCTTGCCCAAAAGAAAAAAGAGCAGTCACAGTTCACTAAAGATGTATTGCCATCAGTCAAAGGGAGTCTAAAGTTTTTTTAACACACTTCTGCTGAATAATTCTCCCCTTTTGTTATTAACCCCAGGGTTGAGAAACCTCCCATTGTTCTGCCTCCCTTTTTTAATTAGCTTGAATTTTTGGGGGGGCCCTTTTTGATGTGATTTACAAAAGAAACCATATAAAGCCCGGTCTATCGAGTTATAGAACAAGTAAAATATGTCACTACCCACTTTAAAAGGGAACATGGCCCCCTAAGAAAAATCTTCCTCCCTTTTCTTATATACTGTAGTTCCTCTGAGTTACTAGACAAAAAGTTTTTACATGTGTCCCGCAAATACTTGTGCTTGTAAAATATCAGATTTTCAAAAAAACCCTATAAAGGGCCCCAGGGTGGAAAAGTAAAACAGCCCAATTTGGTTTTAAGATAGGGTTTTTTTCTATACAAGGATGGAAGAGATCCATTACCCATAACCCAGAAAAGTTAAAAAGTTGTTATCAGACACTTTTCCCCACTATATTTTAAGCCCCTGTTATAATCCATTCTTAGTGAGCTGAAAATTATTTGGGTTGCTACTAAAGTAGTGTAGTCACCAGGGCTAAAAAAGGGGAGGCTTGACCCTCCTGAGATTTTATTTTGCATTGCCTATTGGTACACTTGTGAAGCAAAGTCTTTTTCTTCCTTTCCCCACTTCAGGGCTTTTTGTTTAAATTTTTGATTCATAAAGCAGGGTTCGGGTTTAAAAATTTAGATATTTCCATTTTACTAAACATAATGTGTTTGAAATTGATTTCGCCCGCTAGGTCTTTTGGAAGTTATAACTGATTAAATTTTGGGTTTCAGTTTTAATTCAGTTTAAAGTTTTGTGAGCTTTGGGTTTTAATGGTATGTAAAATTTAATTTAGACTAATTTTTCCCTTTGAAATTAATATGTATATTAACTATACTGTATAATCATTAATAGTTTTGTTAATTGGGAGATTATAGGTCTTTGGGGCAGCATGGTGGGAGTGGTGGGCTGCTGCCCCCCATTAGAACTTAGGTTTGCCCCCGGACCCTCCTGTTGGTCTACATGTTCCATTTTCTGCATTATCCCCCGGGACCCCGGTTTCCTCAACAGCCCAAAGACATGCAGGTTGGTATTGGAAATTAAAATTGTCCCTAGTTTTGCTTGGTGTGTGGGGTTCCCTGGTGGCGGGAGCCCTCCCCGGGGTTTTTTTTTCCTCCTTTGTACCGTGTGCTGGCTGGGATTGGCTCCAGCAGCCCCCGTAGTTAGGTAAGGGGTTGGAAATGGATGGATGGATGGAAAATTTCCAGCCCTTAGAATTATGGGGTGGGTTTGGTTTTTCCAATTACCTTTTTCCCAAAATTAACTAGATAATGAGCAAAATGACTGTTTAATCTACATAAATTAAGAAAAAAAATTATTCTAATTTTGGGATTTTTCCCTGATATTCAATTCATTGGTTATAAAGTGCACATTTTTTTTAAAACTTATAACACCAAAATATTTTCATTGATTTTTTCAAAAAAACCAAGTGTGATTAAATATTGAAAACCATACGGTTTTTTTTGTGAGGGGTTAAAAAAAAAAAAAAAAAAAAAACCTTTCTAAACTGTGGAATGACAATTTAACACATGGTGAAAGTCTGAAGAAAAAAAAATTAGAAAAAAAATTTTACATGATTCCTGAAAGGGTATTTGGCTTCTCTTTTTTCCTCATCTAACATTACTTCCAGACTGGACAAGCTCCCCAACCCTGCAGTTTTTTTGGACGGATGGTGCCCAAGTTTCATCTCTGAATCAATTAAAAAACGTAATGTTAACATTGAACAGAATTTTATGTTGCCACATCTGAGACGAAATCATACCAAAAATGTATTCTATTTGTTTTAATACAGTTTTATCATACAAGTACGGCTTACTTCATAAGTGATTTGTTTTTTAATTTTGGTAATAACAACCTCTCACACTCACTAGTTTAAAAGAAAAACAGTCAACAGAAAAATTTGAAGATAAGGACATTCATAAACAGCAAAAGGGCCATTTCTTTAGAGGCCCGGGAATTGGGAAGCTGTTCTATTTTGAACAAAAGTTTTTTTAAAGAAAATAAGAATAAATGTGTTTAGAAATAGGCTAAGTTATAACCATTAAAACAATCGGGTCAAACCCAAAACACTAATAAAAATTCAAAATTCCTAAAAAAAAGAGTGTCTCAATAACTAGAATACACCCAAACAAATTAAAGATTGTAAATTTGAAACCCGATCTCAGATGATTCAGGATCCTCAACAATCAAATACCCCTTTGATGATTCCCGGGGCACAAATTCCCCTTGAATCATGGGACATACCCCTTAGTCAGGCAGGCTACAGCAAAATGGGGAAAAAAAAAAAATAAAAAAAAACAGGGAAAAAAGTCATACTTGTAAACAAAAGGGTCTAGAAAAAAAAAATATGAGAAAATTTAAATTTGAGGTAAAATTTCCAAAGATCAAAAATTAACCCAGAAAGAAAGAAAACATAATGCAAACTTGAAAAACAATTATAACACAAAAATACTACACTAAAAAGATCACCATTCATGATAAAAACAGTACCCAACATTTCAAATGAATACAGGTTTTTAAAAAAGAAAAAAAACACAGTAAGTTAATTTAACCCCCTTCAAAACCCCAATTCGTTGGGGAAAATATATTTATGATTTAATAAATCTTCAAACACTGCCAGTTTTCACACTATCTGGAAATAGTGTAAAAATTTTTTTCAAAAAGGCCCCCTAGCCTAAATTCTTCCATTCAGCCCCAGGATATCTAATGTCTAACCCCCCCAGTCCTGCTTGAACCCATTGCAGAAACCACTGTATCCCCCCCCATCCTCCATAAGGAAATATATAAGTCCTTCCCCAACTTGATGGGCCCCCTTAAAAGAATTTACAGAACAGAAGAAAAAAAACAGAGGCAATGTTTTTATTATTCTTTGTGATGAGTTTGATTTTGTAAATGTAAATTAAAAAGTAATTAAATTGGAATATTTCCAAATAGAAAAAAAAACTTTTTTATATTGATTACATAAAAAAAAAATTTTTTTTTTCCCAAATTTTGCACTGTTTTAATCATTTTTATCTTTTTCAAAAGGAGAATATCTATAAGCAACAGTACCAAATTTTAGCAATATGGGGACTATATTTATTTTTGACAAATATAAACCTCCTTATTTGGGGAAATATAGAAAATGAAATTTCAACATACAGACAGGAAAATATCTTTCCATGTTTTGTTGTCGATAATTATGAAAACCTGTGTTTAAAAAAAAGAACAGGGTATTTTATCTTTATTTATTTGCAATTAATCTAATCTCATTATTTTTTCAGTTTTTGGGGGAAAAATCAAAACAAAAATGGTTTAAAATGTTTTAAAAATAACAAGGAAAAATACAATGGAATTTACTAGTCAAAAAATAAAAAAACACTTATTTATAACCAAAAAATGAAATTACAGAACTCAAATATTGGTTAAAATTTTTATGTTCCATTTTTTTTAATGTTGGGGAAGACTAGCTTCCTTCCTTCTTATTATTTCTTGGGTGATACGTTTATCCAAAAATGATTTACCACAATATGAAATGCAATTGGCTCTATCTCTTTGTATTTTTTTTCCCAAATGAAATGGCAGTTGAAAAACCTCATGGTAACACAGTGTCAGGGTCCAAACCTAGTCAAAGATATGGCAGTGACACTCCCAAGTAGACTATTATCCATCTTCTTTGGGGGCTTTTTTTTGCCTATCCTCTCACGGAGGGGGCCTGTAAGCAGGTCGGGCCCCTTTTGCAAACAAAAAAACCATTATTTTGATGTTAATGGTTTTAGCATTCCCAAAAAAATTTATTACATTGTAACAATCAACAGAAAAAAAAGAACTCTTTAATGTCAAAATGAAGAACCAAATTTTGAAAATTTATCTAAATTAATTAAATATAAAACAAAAAAAATTTTTTAATTATTATTAAATTTTTTAATAAAACCCCAAAACCACAAAAAAATCAAAATAAAAAATTTAGTATAAGCACTTGGGACCCCTTAGCCATGAATCTGTGTGATAGTCTCATCACCTTTTCAAATCAGGGCACTTAATTATTTTTCCCCTTACACCCAGGACTTAACAATGTTGTTTTTTTAACCATTCCTGTGGCTTTTGGGTTTATACTTGGGGGTTTTGTCTTGTGGAAAACAAACCCCCAAGGCAAAGGTTTCTTTAGACTGCTTAGGTTTTATTCAATTTCCCCCTAAATTTTCTGAATTAATCGACTTCTACCCCGGGCTTCCCGGGCCCTCTGCAAGAAGATCCCCCAAAATGATGTTGCAACCACCATCTTCACATTGGGGAATTTTGTTTTTTATGATTTCGTATTTTGCTTATACCAAACATGGAATTTAAGGATGGGCACAAACCTCAGTTTTTCATGAGCTGTCTTCCATGTATTCTGGCAAACACCACCCAAAATCCAACTCAAGTGTCTTTCTCTTTCCCCGTCCCAAAAGCTACAACTAGTGAACCTCATCAATGGTTTGTGATTGTACAGTTTTTCTATTCACAGTCCTTTAGCTTTATCTCCTTTAAGTTATCACAGGTTCTTGGGCCCCCATCTGTCAAAGACCAATCAGTTCTTGTGGGTGAAATCTCTAACAAATATAGAGATGTGTCCACTTTCCATTTCTCAATATTTATTTAACTGGGCCCAAAAAGGGTGTTCAGTACTTAATATTGTCTTTGCTTCTCCCCACTTTTCTTATTATTCACCTTTCCATTGCATTGTTGGGGGATTTTTTTGTCTTCATTGTTTTTAGGCCCATAATAGCATGTCAAGATAGTCTTCCTTTTTATATCACAATCAAGTAAAACCAATTGTCTACAGACGGTGATATCCATTGAATAATTATGGGACTTTTTAAAAAATTTTCCACCAGTAAGGGGAAGGGGTTTTAAATGGGGGTGAAATTATTTTAAATTTTGGAATTTTTTTTACTTTTTTTTTAAGACTGTTTTATTTGCTTGGGATTTTTTTAAAGAAAAAAAAGCAAAATTAAAAGACTTTTTTGTTGTATAAAATAAGATCAAAACTTTAAAAATAATATTTTTATCATGTTATTAATTTTTTTTTAATTTTCTTGGGATAAAAATACACAAAAAAAAACTAAAAAATTAAAAAAACTTTTTTAATTTGTAGGGAACTTTTGAAATATCAATCTTCATAAAAATGATTTTTCCTTTATCCCACATTGTAAAAAAAAAATTTAATTGTGTTTTTAAATTTTTATGGTGATGAACCCCAAAACTTTTTGCATTTTAATTTTTTTGCAAAATTTTAAATTTTTGTGCTTTCTCAAAATTTAATAATAGGGGCTAAGTGAATTTCGTTTTTAAAATACCTTAAACCCACAATTTTAATCCCACAATAGTAATGTTAAAACCCGAAAAACACATACATTCCTAAATTTCTTTTCAAAAATTTTTTAGATGTCAAAATTTTTTGAAAACCACTACCAAAATTTAGATTTTTTTAACTTTAACTGGGCTAGTTCCTTAATTTTTCAATTTTTTTATTAAAAATACGTCCCTAAATTTTCTTTCCCCGGTTTAAAATTTTTTTCCCTTTTTCCCAAAAGTTAAAGGGAATACAGTTAACTATTTTTCCTTTCCAAAATCGAAAAATAAAACATTTTTTGAAAATACAAGCATTTCTTTTTATTTTAGTTTTTTATCAAAAACCAAATTGTGTTGGGTTCACCATTTTTTTCCCAATTTTAATCAACCCGGGAAATTTACTTTTAGGAAAGTTTGTTCCCTTTTGGCAGACTGTTAATCAGTGGAATTACAGTGAACTACTCAGACATTTACGATAAAGCATGGAAAAAGTGCAACCGAAATGCATTTGAACCATAACACGCATCTGCAAACACTCGTTTTCAGTCACTCAGTTTTGATCAAAAACAATGTGTTGTTGCTTCACACACTCAGTAATCAACAGATTTCACTTCCTGGGACTGAAGGAAAGAAGATTTGCTACCATGGAGAAATATGGTAAAAACCACTGCAGACTCTAGACATGATAACAAAAGCAAATGCAGACAATTTTAAGAGGAATGGGATAGCGCTGGGACAAATGTATTATATCTTGAGTAGAGTGAAGTTGGCTAAAGGACATTTTGTAGGTTCACAATAATAGTTTTTGTTTAACAATTGTGGGATTTATGTTCTATATTTTTCAATATATATCAGCTATGTTGATTTTATCATTATGATTGCTCAGCATAACTACAGTGCTGTAATTGCGCTTGCACAGTAAAGCATCTTGAGATTTAGAGATAGATAGATAGATAGATAGATAGATAGATACTATGTGATGTTAATCCCAAGGGAAATTCACATACTCCAGCAGCAGCATACTGATAAAAATAAACAATATTAAATTAAAAGTGTGATAAAATGCAGGTAAAACAGACAATAACTTTGTATAATGTTAACGTTTAACCACCGGGTGGTATTGAAGAGTCGCATAGTGTGGGGGAGGAACGACCTCCTCAGTCTGTCAGTCGAGCAGGACAGTGACAGCAGTCTGTCATGAGCTGCTCCTCTGTCTGGAGATGACACTGTTCAGTGGATGCAGTGGATTCTCCATGATTGACAGGAGCCTGCTCAGCGTCTGTTGCTCTGCCATGGATGTTAAACTGTCCAGCTACATACCTACAATAGAGCCTGCCTTCCTCACCAGTTTGTCCAGGCGTGTGGCGTCCCTCTTCTTTATGCTGCTTCCCCAGCACACCACCGCGTAGAAGAGGGCGCTAGCCACAACCGTCTGATAAAACATCTGCAGCATCTTATTGCAGATGTTGAAGGATCCATCTTTTAAGGAAGTATAGTCGAGCTCTGTCCTCTTTTGCACAGAGCATCAGTATTGGCAGTCCAGTCAATTTATCATCCAGCTGCACTCCAAGGTATTTATAGGTCTGCACCCTCTGCACACAGTCACCTCTGATGATCACGAAGGGTCCGTGAGGGCCTGGAGCCTCCTAAAATCCACCACCAGCTCCTTGGTTTTGCTGGTGTACAGGTGTAAGTGGTTTGAGTCGCACCATTTAACAAAGTCCTTGATTAGGTTCCTATACTCCTCCTCCTGCCCATTCCTGATGCAGCCCACGATAGCAGTGTCATCTGCAGACTTTTGCACTTGGCACTTGGTTGTATTGGAAGTCCGATGTATATAGGCTGAACAGGACCGGAGGAAGTACAGACCCTGCAGCGCTCCTGTGTTGCTGACCACAATATCAGACCTGCAGTTTCCGAGGCCACATACTGAGGTCTGGCTTTAAGATAGTCCACGATCCATGCCACCAGGTTTGAATCTACTCCCATCTCTGTTAATATGTTAATATTTGCATGCTGTTAATAGCAGTACATATAAAAAATATAGCTAGATTAGTCAAATATAAAACATTGCAATTACTACTACATCCCTTTTCAAGCATGGACAGCACTTAAATTAGTAAGTATTGGTACCCCAAGAAAAACTGAAATTGCATCAAGGCTCACCTCACACATCTCATATGCATTTGGAATAAGAATAACTGCAGTGGTGGCAGCAGTTCATTCTTACCAATATCTGCTTTAACTGGACTTTTCCTTAACTAATCTAGTTGTTATTTCACAGTAACCTTCTTTCTTGTCAATTCAAAACTTACAGACTTCATTTGGTAAAATTACGTGGAGGCAGCAAGCATTTGTATGTTATACAGTTATACAGAAGAATTAATTTTACTTTTCTTGCATTATTAGACTTTGTTTGCTGCTGCATATTGTTTAAATGTTATGGATATTTAACCTGTGCTCACTAGTAGGGACACAGGTGGAAATGAAGTACAGTAGCTGTTCATTTAAGATTCATTTGCACCCATGTCTGCAGTATCAAGTAGCAATTAAATGAGCAAATTCAATTGAATAATAAAAAGGCAAACAATAACAGAAGACTTTTAGGTATTTAAAGCAATCTCTAATACATTACTGGATGTAAAATAACAGAAATAAAAAAAGTCAGCATATTAAGCCATGAGATCAGTTAATATTATGAAAGACATACTGATGCATGATTGGAATAAAAACTTTCAGCAGTAGGTCAAATGGACTGACCTGTGAACAATGTACAGTATAGACCAGTGTCTGTACTGTAGAGATGATGTAAATTTGATTTACCTAAATAACTGCTATGATGACTTTTCAGACATTAGTGTAGCACAGATAAAGAACAAACCTATCACTGTGAAGTGCCATGACTTTACTGCTCTGCAAAAGTGTAGCTGTAGCTTCTCAGCTTACAGAGATGTTTTCCTTTGGCTCACATGGCTGAGGTGTTCACTTTTTGCTGTGTGTATATGCTCATTAGTTCGAGGTCATAGGGTCAATTGCTGCAGGACATCAGCCAGTGGCACACACAATATAAACCTGATAAGGTACACAGTAAAGTTCAGGCCTTTGCTTTTTCTACACTTTCTTGACAACTCGCCTTAAAAATAAGGTTGGTTTCCTGAATAAATTTCCCAAATTAGACTAAACTAAGATAGATGGAGAAAATCTATCTATCTATCTATCTATCTATCTATCTATCTATCTATCTATCTATCTATCTATCTATCTATCTATCTATCTATCTATCTATCTATCTATCTATCCATTTGTCCCCATGGGAAATTAAGGCTTTACAGAATCTCAGGAAAATATAATAAACAACAAGCACACAAGAGCCTCTAGCTTGGATAATGATAAGAGAGTTGTAACCATCTAATAAGCAGGTATCTAGGTGGCAATAAGACTGTGTTCAGAACTGCGAGTTGTCACAATGTTTCACGTTTAGAAATTAAACATTCAAATAAAAGCAGGTCCATGTTGTTCTGTCCAGAAACAGAACATGACACACATACTAATGAAAGTTTGTCATTGTTCCTTCCAAAGTTCCCAGGTTGAAGTCACTATTATTTCAGGGCTGCAATAATTTATCATCAGAGTACTGTTAACAGGGTAAATCTATCAGTAGCTTAGTCCCTGTCTCCAGGGGAGCAATATAAACATTAATAAAACTTATGTAACTTATCTTACTAGGTAGTAACATTGACAAATTGTGACAGAAAGTATTTCAATGTCTGGATTTAGTTTTAATTGTATTGTTTTCCACCATTGCTCAATCCACTAGCTATCGAACGCCTTCCTCACCTTTTTCCACTGTGTCTGATCATATCATATGAAATTCATCCAACAATAAAACAGCACCTGAAAAATAAATTTAACCTGTTCTCCACATTACACAAAATTCAAAGTACCTCAATTTGCCATGACTCTCTGTGACTGTTAATTCACCTTGTTCAAAACTGATTGAACATTCCTCATTATATGGATTCAGGACAACTCTGAAACTTTTCCACCATATTTTCATACTTGCACTAATTATTCACCTTTTCGAACTTTGGATGAAAAGCTCTTCCTTTAGGGAAACAGATTTTGTTACACACTAGTGATTACAAGCGCTACCAGCATATTATGGGAATATTTATATATGACACTTTGTATGTCACACTTTATTACATTTTCAGATGTTGCAGACATAAACAGCCTTTAGATCCTCTTTGTACTCCCTGTAACTTCTCCCAAGTTTCAGTCTGTCTGAAAGGCAGGTGAGATGAGCCAGTATTTGGGTTTATAATAACAGCAGCATAACATCAATTTAAAATCCATTTACACATCTATAGTAACAAGGCAAATTCAAGGCACATCTAATCTTAACAATAAGTTGTTATCCCAAAACGAAAAAAACAAAAAGAGTATACACAGCTTCTGAACAACTGCACGAAATGGTACCTGGAAAAAGTTCATTCTTTTATCATGGTGGCCTGACTGTCACATTAGCGACGTGTTTCATAAATTTTTATCAGGCTAGTTATGATAAATGTGGTAGCAACTCAAAGGAGTTCTTCTGCCTCAAATAAATCCTGCAATTGGCTTAAAAATGCAAATAATTGCATTTCTTGTGAATATACTAGGACACTGGGTGCTGTGAATGCCAGACACTTGTAAACCCCCTTTAGATAACTGAAACCAAAATCATTCTTCTTAGTGGATATGACATTTTTCTTCATTGAGCTGAAATTGCAACAGTTTATTTTCCCAGAGATGACTGGTCTGAACAGACATGATTCAAGCTGGAGGAAGGCCTCAAAATACTGCTTTACCAAAACTGCTGCTAGAAAACAAATACCGTTTCTAATCAACAGACATAAAGAGTTTACTTTAATGGAAAAAAAAAGCTTGGCCTTCAGTCATTTTAAAGAAAAACATACAGATTGTTTTTGTTCCTTCTTTAAAAAAAGTTTAAGAGTAAGTGGATGCTTCAGATGTCTACAAGTTACAATTTATATACAGGTTCTGTTTGTTCTTTATGGTTTAGCTTCAGCCTTTAATAATTACATTTGTGCTCAAAAGATGCAGACACCAGTCCCTTGAGTCATTTATTCATAAAGAGCAGTACAGCTTTTATTTTAAAGCAATCTACAGCAGGTTGGCAAAGTAACAAACACCACACATGGAAAGAGGACTGACAATTAGCAGTTTTATATTTGAGTTTTCAAAGCAACATGCAGCTAAAAAAGAGTAAAAAATGGGACAAAACAAACAGTGCCAAAAATTCAGGTGCACTGGTTGCAAAAGGAAAAGTTTTCCAGTTTGGAGGGCAAAAAAAAAATAATAGCATGTGTCAATTTATACTAACTTCACCTACAAAAGTTAAAGCTCAAGCGACAAGGAAAGTCCATCCATCCATCAATTATCCAACTCACAATATCCTAACTACGGGGTCACGGGGATCTGCTGGAGCCAATCCCAGCCCACACAGGCGCAAAGGCAGGAAACAAACCCGGGCAAGGCGCCAGCCACCGCGGACAAAATAGTAACCAATGAAAATATGCATCACAACTGATAACAAAATTATTACAAATTTTACCTTGTCTAAACAAAACTATACTTAACAAGTGCTTGCATCCCTAACCAACATGATACATAAAGGTATTTTGTAAGGAAAACAAAATATGGGCCCTTTGTTATGAATAAGTAATATGAGTAAGTTCATCTTACAATCAATCCACCCACCCTTTTTTCCAAACCCCGCTGAATCCAACTACAGAGTCGGGGTTCTGCTGAGCCAATCCCAGCCAACACAGGGCCAAGGCAGGAACCAATCCTGGGCAGGGGTGCCAACCACCGCAGCTTAACCCAATTTCCACATTAAAATGAGTTTATATTTGGAAAAGCAAAATAATCCCTTCAACCCACAATGTCTGCAGTCAACTGTTGACCCGGTGAGAACCATAATGGTATAACAGCTATCTCATGGTAATAATTAGATCTGATGATTGTTTTGCACAGTTATATAATGAGCAAGAAAGGTAAGACCAATGTTAGAACCAGGATAACCTGTATGTTGCAAACACTGGTTGTTCCACTATTGTAGATGAATTATGTTTCCTACCACCTGCTAAACAATTTCAATGGTTTGTTCATATTTTTAATTAACACCAAGATGAATTTCGGACCCCCCCAACGGTTCCTCCTATATGAAACTGGGAACTTAAAGTTGATTTCCCTTCCTTTATCTTTTTTCTTTTGAATAATTGTGTAATATCCCACTACACACATTCAGGGTTTTGTATGACAGCATTTAAAAAGCAATAAGTTTTTCCCCAAATACAATCCACAGCTCTTCTTATTAGATCATTAAATTGATATATTGTTGGGTGTTTCCATTGTTCTATATTCTTTAATTTAAAGGGTCACTAGAATGAGACTAACATGAATACATAATATAAGAAGTCACTGAAATGGGACAACCAGCATCAACACTATACAAAGCACAGTCACACTGTTTTTATAAAGACATTTATCTATTAAAATTACTAGTAGCACCAAAAAATAAGCCGTTTAAATCAAAAAATAGCCAGAATTTCAAATTCCTAAAATTTTGTATATTTGTATATGTAAACAATTTTAAAACTAAGACTACCACAAGGAAAGAATATTTGTAAAATTCTTGGAAAATGAAAGTTCTTTTAGAATGAGAGGTGCGTAAAGAAAATGTCAACATGAAGGGGGATTTGGATTTTAGAATGTCATTAATAGTAAAAAGAGTTTGACTTATTTGTTACTCTTTTTATTTCCATGTGATTGAATTCTTTAATTAACAAGACCTAAGAAATTTTAACTTAGTCATCGACATGGAGCATATTTGTCCTGCAGGCATGAGTGAAACCTCTAGTGGTCATCCAGTTTTCAGAGCAGAGTTTAGTCTTTGTAGAAGCCTTTATTTTATAACACCCCTGATGCCATGTAAGCCTTGTAGACTTAATAACTTTAAAAGGAAACCTTTCACTCACTGACATTCACTTCCCCATATTATTTTCATACCTACATTTTTTGAGATGTCTCTTTCTTCCATTACAAACACATGGAATGAAACCGATGGATGTGTCAATTGTAAATTGATTACATAAAATTGCTATCTGTGTTGAGTAAATTACAGTAATAATAATCACTCTATTTATGTTTTCGTACTCATTTTACTTTTTATTTTGCATCATTACTGTTTTAGGGTGTATAATTCACACAACTCCTGTTTATTACTGTTATACAGTATTTTGAAAGCTGATATATTCATTGCTATCCATCAAGAAATTTTCACTTTTAGTTATGTTGCTCAGTGATTAGCATGTCTCCTATAACTTTTATGTTTAAACAAAAATTCCAGAAATAATTTAAAAAGAAAAACATATCTCCTCTCTTTAAGATTTATCCACGGTTTAACAAAAAGAAAAAATATAAGCCTTTCCCTTTGCTACTGTATGTTTAAGCAGATTCTGTTGCTTTTGCTGAACTGGTAAAGAAAATGAAATCTAAGCAAAATGTATATATTTTCTTATTAGACATGACATGACATTTCATTCATTTTGTAGAATCAAGTTAAAAGTTGCCTTTATCCTTTTTGTCATGGGGAGTAGTAGTAGTACTATGATAATGTGCTGATTACCATAGAATCTTACTTGAATGTGCAATCAACATGCAACATGATTTATTTGTTTTATAAAAATGTGAAAAATTTCAGTAAATAATCTTTTAATCTTACTTAAAGTATATCACTTATTTGAAAAGAAATCTTATTTGAGAACAAATCTGGAGTATACTGGTAATATCAAATGTAATAAATAAAATGCAAATAAAGTCTAAGTGCTCTACCCAGCTGGTTAGGTCTTTTCCAGTATATAATATTTTAAAAAAGCTGTGAATACTTTTACAGCTTTATTACGATAAAAAGGGTGGAATAGTAGTGCAGTGGTAGTGTAAAAGCCCAAATTTGTGTCCTGGGCCCTCCTGTGGATCTTGCATGCTCTTCCTATGTCTGCATGGGTTTCCTTTGGATGTCGGCATCCTCCCACAATCAAAAGAACGGGTTGTGAACTGGCAAGCTAATTGGCCCTAGTGGGTGTGGGGGTGTGTGTGTTTGTGAGTGTGTTCTGCTGCAATGGAAAAGCTCCCAGCCCAAGGGATTGTTCCTGCCTTGCACTCTATTCTTGTTGGAATAGGCTCCTCCCCTGCACCTGCTCAAAATTACAAAGCATAGAAAAATGGTATAGTATGGTACTATTAAATTTGCTTTAAAAAAACCCAATGAAATATAATTAAAAATGGAACATGATACAAAAAACCCTAATAAATACAACTTATACAAATATTTACTACTTTTTAAAGCTTATTTTATATATGAAAGAGTAAGAAAAATTTTCAATATAAACTCTGGTCCTGTATGAGATATGTCTGTCATTAACTGTTTCAAGTGAACTGCTAAAAAAATGTTACTAAATGAACCATGTAATTTTTTTTATACCTAATTGTGCTTGCTCTTTTTTAATCCCTGTAGGAAAGAGCAAAAATCACAACAAAATATACTGCCAAAAGATTAAAGGAACACTTTTTAATCAGAGTATAGCATAAAGTCAATGAAACTTATGGGATATTATGGTCAGTTAAGTAGCAGAGGAGGTTGTTAATCGGTTTCAGCTGCTGCGGTTTTAATAAATTAACAACAGATGCACTAGAGGGGCAACAATGGATGCCCCAAAACAGGAATGGTTTAACGGTGGAGCCACTGACTTTTTTCCCCCCTCATCTTTTCTGACTGTTTCTTCACTAGTTTTGCATTTGGCTATGGTCAGTTTTCACTACTGGTAGCATGAGGCGATACCTGGACCCTACAGAGGTTGCACAGGTAGTCCAACTTCTCGGGATGGCACATCAACCGTGTCCTGCCAGAAGGTTTGCTGTGTCTCCTGCACAGTCTCAGGGCATGGAGGAGTTCTGGGGACAAGCAGTTACTTTGGGAGGCTGGAGAGGGCCATAAAAGGTCCATAACCCATCACAGGACCAGTATCTGCCCCTTGGGAAAGGAGGAACAGGATGAGCACTCCCAGAGCCCTACAAAATGACCTCCAGCAGGCCACTGGTGTAAATGTCTCTGACCAAACAACCAGAAAGACTTCATGAGGGGACCAAAGCCCATGTCCTCTAATGGCTGAGCTCACTGCCCAGGCACTGCAGCTCGATTGGCATTCGCCATAGAATACCAGAATTGGCTTATGCACCACTGGTCCCCTTTGTTTTTTACAGATGAGAGCAGGTCACCCTGAGCACGTGACAGAAGTGAAAGGGTCTGGAGGCCATGGAGAACATTATGCTGCCTGTAACATCATTCAGCATGAGCAGTTTGGTGGTGGGTTAATGATTGTCTGGGGGGCATATCCATGGAGGGTCACACAGAACGCTACAGGCTTGACAAAGGCACCTTGTCTGCCATTAGGTATCAGGATGAAATCCTTGGACCCATTATCAGACCCTATGCTGGTGCAGTGGCTCCTGCCGACAATTCCTGGCCTCATTGGGGGAGTATGCAGGCAGTTCTGGAGGATGAAGGAATTTATACCATTGACTAGCCTCCACACTTTCCGACCTAAATCCAATAGAACACCTTTGGGGCATTATGTTTTGGTCCATCCAATACCAGGTTGCACTCAGACTGTCCCGGGGCTCAGTGATGCCCTGGTCCAGATTAGGGGGAGATTCCCCACAACACCATCTGTCATCTCATTGAAGCATGCAATGTTGTCAGGCATGTTACAAGAACACAGGGCCAACAAAGTGCTTCAATTTTGAGTTGCTGCAATTAAATTTTTGGGAAAATGGACTAGCCTGCCAAAAATTTTCACTCTGATTTTTTGGCGTCTTTGAATTCAGAGCTCTGTAGGTTGTAGGTTTCATTTCCATTAAAACGATGTGGCATCCTTTGTTTCTAAACCCTTAAATCTATGTCAGTATAGATATCCAGGAGGTTTCTTTCCCATTGAGATCTGATGTGTTTTCAAAGTGTTCCTTTAATTTTTTGAGCAGTTTAGTTTACTTCATCTAAGTACATTAACTTGGAAAAAATTAACAAAAGTTTTTACTTTTGTAGAATAATCAGAGAGAATCTTAATTTTCCATTGCTTCCTTAACATTAATTATTTTGAATCCACATTTATGGTACAGATAATTATTTCAAATTATTTCAAAAACTTTTTTATTCCCCCACTCATCACATGGTAAGCTGTCCCTGTTAAAGATGCCCCCCTTAACTCTACAACCTCTCAGTAAAGGCTTGAGTTAACATTTTCAAATAATGTAATAAATTTACAGTAACAACCATTTCTTTGTTCTCTGTTACTTTGGGCTGTCTTTGCCACAAATAAACTGGTAATGACATATAAACTACTTAGACTTTGATGATAAAGTACAAGTATGAGACAAAATAATAAAATAACACAAAAAGATGTAACAGTTTTGGGAAAAATATATATAAATATGTATATAGGTTGCACTATAACGTATTTTTTTTTTATATATAGTTAATACATTCATTTCCTTCTTTTATTGTCAAATTCTTTTGTGTTTCCCAATACTGTATATAAGAAAGTATTTAATTTGTGAAATGGTAATTCATAGGTTTTAATTTGGAGGTCTCTCCTAGTTTCACCCTGAAACACAATTCATAGTTTAGTCTTTAAATTGTTTCTCAAATAATGGTCATCTGACATGAGTTTATACTTCTTTATTTCCTTTTTCATTTTATCTGGTTAGCTCTGATAACAGAACAACTGTAATGTTTATGTGTAATTATTATTATCATAATATACTTAAATTTTTATTTTAATGGGGTGTTTAAGCTGAATAATACATTTTAAAAGAATGGATAAAGCGTTTGTTTATCGTAAAATTTATAACTTTGCATTTCAAAGCACTTAGGGAAAAATACTAATAATAGAAAGCATAAAATTACTTTGTAAATACATTGTTTTAATATACAGAAATAAAAGAGTGTGTGTTTTTGTGTGTATATATATATATATATATATGTGTGTGTGTGTTTTATATATATATGTATGTATACATATATTCATACTACTATAAATATTTAACAGGTTTAACATGACCATATAAATATATATATATTGTGTGTGGGTTTTTGTATACTATATAAATACATCATTTATATGAAAATTTATAGATAAAACTATTAACATCATTTTATGGGGAATAAAATAAAATAATTTTTAAATGAAATTCAAATTTGTGTTGCTTTCATTTTGTCTGATAAGATAACTTTTCTAGCCTACATGAATTTCAGTTTACTGTAGCCTACTTATTTATGACAAAATTTCATAAATGCATGCACAAACGCAATTAGGGCTTTAATAGAACCATTTATCTATTACACAAACCTTTTACATATATTGCTTTTAAAAACTTTTCATTCAGCAAAATAGTGTGATATGCCCTAACATTAAAAACAAAGAATTTGCAAAAGGAACTTCCAAAAAATGTACGTTTTTTCTAAAGGGGCCCCTGACTGCATTGCATTTAAATCTGCCTTCCTCCCTAAATCTTCCCCAATCTGTTTTTTATTCATGAAAACAGTTTTTGAGCACCATTGCACTTGTAATGCTGTAAGATTATATAAGACATTTTTCCACTTAATACATCTTAAGAAAAAGTGGGGTGTAGTCATTTAAAAATATTTAGTTTGAATTTGAATGGCAGGGCAAAAAAGCATTTAAACAAGAAAGAAGGAAAATACAAAGTTAATTCAGTTTCAATATGTAAATGAATAATTCAATAAAACAAGTTGACACCCTAAAATATAACTAGGAGAGTTGTCTGTAATTGAATTACACAGGTAACTAGCGATCCATAGTGTTCTTAGCATTTTTTCCCGATGAGAGACCAGCAGAGAGAAAACCAAAATGAACTACTTATGCATATTTTTGTGTCTATAAATACACTCTCTCTCTCTCTCTCTGTCTCTCTCACACACACTATATATAGCACTGATACATGTATGTCCCGTATATTCCTTTTATACATAGATATTGAATACACGCACACATACATGCTGTGTTGAGATACATATATATATATATATATATATATATATATATATATATATATATATATATATATATATATATACACCGAAAGGGGCAGGTGTATGTGGTGTTATAGACTTATATGAATATTTACAGCATAATAATGCGTGTATTGTAGTTTAAATATATATTTAAATACAATATATACCATCTGCACACGTGAAGGAGATACTTGTAAATTTCCGACATATTTTACAGACACAACACACACGCGCTGTTCTCAGCTACTTTTCTCCTCGTCTTTGATAAAATAGCTAAAGGTCTGTATGAACTCATGCATTTTCAATGTTTTTATAATCCTACTTTGAGTGCGGATCAGAGGGTGTGCATCAATTACCAGCTTTATGTTTCCAGAAGCTCTCGACACAATGCCAAAAGGTGGAAAAAGAGATCTCTTTAAAATAAAGTAATCAGGGTTTTTTTTTTTAAATTTTTTAAAACTGAATATTTTAAGCAAGAAGGACGTAAATGTACTCATACGTCCCAATGGATCCAAGCGCGGCCCCTTTACTTTATTAGTAGTTTGTTGATGCATTTTTGAATAACTGTAGACATCTTCCCGTCACCATATAAACTGATTAATTTTGTGCAGGTCGTTTCTGGTAAACGATCAGATTCCATATTTCTTATGCTTCACCCAAAACGTACAAAGGCTTTATAAATCCTTTTCCAGAGCTTACCCTTTTGCCCTTGTTGGGGAAAGGGAAATAGCCAGGTTGGAAACAAACTAATCCCTGTATTACACAAATATTTCGTCAATTGTTATGCAATAATGACAACCCATACGTCAAAATTTCAAGTAACTCAATGATTTAGGTTGGGCCAAAAATAAAAGTCTAGCCAAAATATTTCTATCACGTTGAACTTCGTCTGCACATTTTAATTACTTCTTAAGATAAGACGTCGAGCACCAATAAGAACGTTATGTCTAGTTTAACATAAATAACGCATGACTTTGTTCTCAAACAGTAAAAGATCATGGAAGACATAACAAAATCAAAACACCAAAGAGCGTCTCAGTCTGCAGTTTCAGTTTTACTAACGGGGGCAGGATTGTTATTTCTAGGAACCTGAGGAAACTTTTCCAATCGTTAATTTGTAGCATTCGGGCGGATCTCGTTTTTCATTCAAATTACCAAAGGGGTAAATAAAAATTAAGAATGACGGGCCAAATTATTTACAGGTAAAGTTTGCCGTCTATACATACGTACAATCTATATTTAAAACCATTGAAACAGCGCAATGCATGTGTTCAAAACAGCAGCTGTGCCGGACTTCGATGCACAAAGTAGGTGCGTCTGCTAATTTTCTTTCACTTTCTGGCTGAATCTTTGTCGCGGATATTAGCGTTTTTAAATTTTTTAGATATACAGTATAATTACGAAAGTTAGGCACATCAGTAAAGGCTAATAAGCGACAATCACAAAATTTGCAAACGCCTCTCTGTCACCCCACGTATACCGTTTAAACAGAAATACAATGTACTTTCCGTTATGTGTGTTGGAGCATCGTAAAACAAGTCTGTAAAATGATCGTTTAGAAGCGTCAAAGGAAATCCACCTGCTAATAAAATATCGATTTATAGCTTTATGTTCTCTGTTTTGCCTATATGCCATGTTTCCGGACCTCCCATTTAAACTTCTGCAGGTGTAACCAACGAAAAGTCCAGCGCTGTCTGTTCGTCTCAAGACTTGGAGTGAATATTTCAAACAAAGGTTGCTAGAATCCTGAGTGAATTTTGTTCCTCACTTTCCAAAATTGAAAAAATCTGAGTGGAGGCTGTTTTGTAGTATCACCTATGATAAGCACAAAGTCACGGAATCATCATCATCAAAAAAACAAAAATGAAATCTATATTTTCTCTGCAAAACAACTAATCTCATTATGATGCATTAGTGGAGCCAAAAAGTACAACACAGTACAGGCAAGTAAGACTTTCAGTTGACGTTCCGCTGTACCATGCCATAAACTCATCTGTAGACATCTCGTGCTACTTACCAGAGCAGTTCCATCCTGTGGGTGTTTGGCAGTCGCTGAGGGGTAGGAAGCGCAAAGTTGCTGCACAGGTAAGGTTGCCATAAACGTTACCATCGATATTAAAGCCAATCACCAATGCTCCGCAGCGCTGTCCTGGCTTCAGCACCACTGTCGTTACGAATCCCATTTCAAATCAGCGTCCACCCACCAAAATTAAAGGGCGCAGGCAAAATCGAACATGTAGCAGCAACTCCAACACTAACAGCTGGATGATCTCCGGCTGAAAAAACAGCATCTTCCGAGCCCCATTAAGAAATTATCCGTCAGAGGTTTTAGGATGGCAGGCTGGTAAAAGGAGCGAGGGATGGGAAAAGAGAGTGGGGATCCGGGACGATTTTTAATAGAGTGATCAGGATGTGGTGGAGTTGACGGGATGCATTATTCAGAAATCACACATGATTAGTAAATCCAAAGGCAGACTGAATGTTGAAATAGGCTCCTCCACGGGACTCCACTACGTACGCCGATTATCTGCTCGGGCAGCAAGTTGGTAATATACGCAGCCGTCTGCCCTTGCACTGAATCTCGCCTAGTCTGATTCATCGTAGCTCAAGCAGCAGGTTTCAGCCTGGTTAATGTCACATGACCGGGGAGGGTGGTTAGAGGAATTCTTATCGGTGGGCAAGCGCGTGCCGAGTGTGTGTGTGTATGTGTGCATCTTCGTGTGAAGAGGGTGGACGCATGCCAGGGAAAGCAATCTGGTGATTGGCCGAAGCGATTCAGGTTTCTGTGAATGCTGAGCGCTCCACATTCTCTGTGACAGTCTTTCATTTTTGGGAACGTAAAGGCAAGAGAGAGCTTGCCAGCTAGGGGCGTTTATTCCAGAATTGCCATCGGTCCACTTTAAAGCAAAAGGCTATAGTATAACAAAGCAATAATCAGTTTTATAAAATGCATCAGGCGTATCATTTTCTCCAGGTATTCATTTAGTGCATCTCTACACTCAACTTAACCGCACTTGTTCCGTTACGTCTCAGTGCTAGTGTGTTTATTTTCGTGTGTTTTCGCATTAGACCAATTAGAATTACACTGGGGTATGACTTCGGCATAAAAGCACCGATTGATTATTTGGCGAGACGCGCCTGCGAATTAACAGTTAGTCATTTCCATTTCACTGCGTAGGTATCACAGTCTTGCAAGACTAATTTGTGCTCGTTAAAGGCACACATTCAATTATGCCCATATCCCTAGGCGCATTTGCTTCGTTATTCCGTATGTGCGCATCTCTTTATATAGTTCAATAATTGTGAAATGTCGTTTACGTTTAAGGAAATGTAGGGAATAACCTCATATAACATGCACTGTATAGTAAATAAGAATAAACACTTTCTGTTCATTTTGCTTGAGCATCTATTTTAACTGCTTCTGATTTTAGCTCAAATTATAATTACAAATGTACATTTGTGGCTTTTAAATATAAACACACCGTTCCCGAAGTGAAAAATCTACTTGCGTATTCACTAATAAAGCAACCATTTGTGATTTCTGAAGCAGATTTCGGTTTGTTTGATGCCTTACATTCTGGTTTTAATTACTCTTTTTAATCCTGATGTGTGATATTTCACGAGATGACCAATTTCCCCTTTGCAGTTATTAAGACATACTATTGCGTGAGTTAGCCCACCTCAGTGCCTGTCTTTATTGAAGAGAGAGGCTACCTTGAAACTAAAGTGGAAAGAATGCTGTCAAAGCACTCAAAAAGCATTTTTCCATTTTATATCCATTTTTCCAAGTTAGGTCCCATTGTTAAATTATGAATTGTAATAGAATTTAAATGTGCACTATTGAAAACTGTTTGACAAATAAGATGTATTAACCACAGCTTTGCAAAGTCTAGTAGATACTGACTAGATTTACAGTAGATGATCTACAGTACATATGCTGTGAAAATTGAAGTAATTGTGAATGTAAATGTGAATGTTTCAGTCTCATACAATAAACTAATATTTTTTTCTGTTTGATTTACTGTTCTTTAATGATGGGTGGAAAATATGCTATGGACGTAGATTGTGAAAAGAACAGAATCTTTTTGGTTTAAGCAAACAGATATTGAAGAGCCGTGATAGCCATATACTGTATACATTTATGTAGTGAAAAAATAAGTTTGATGGCAGCGGCTCCATTAAAATCGTGGATCAGCATATAAACATGGGCACCCATGGAAGCTTGTTAAGGATACATTTTACACAAATGTTACAAAATATTTAATCACTAAAAAATGTAGATAAACAGTGCAAGTAACAGCACAGCAACAGAAAGTAGAGCCTTGGGGGCCTTTAAATATCAACTCCAATGTTAATTTGGAAACATTACAGTTGGTGAATAAGAACTGGTCAGCTGTAATAAGCTGAAAGGTCATCTATCATCAAAAGTTTTCCTTAAGTTTGCACTTCATTACCTGATATTTTTCATCTACAGTACACAATAGACAATAAATGTTCAAACTGAATACATTCATAAGCTTTATTTTAATGTTTACTATAATTAAATAAATTTCTCTCCCAGAATTAAAATACATTCACATGTAGGTACATTATACTGTAATGGTAATGTTTTTGACATATTACAAAGTCAACTGACAATTTTCACTTAGCTTACTTAGTTAAATAAAAGATGAATTTTTTTTTTTTTCGTTTTGAAACAATACAAAGTAAAGCAAAAAAAAAACTTTAAGAAATATTTTCGAGAGTAAGTTGATTGTTGCAGATGCAATATTTGTTATTCTTTTAATTAATTTAGTCAGATCAGACTATCTTAATTAGGCTTTATAAATCTACATATCCTGACAATTTATTCAGTTAAGATCTCGATACACCTTCCAGCCCATCACTCATTCTTATATACACCCACATTCAGTCATGGTGGGTCAGTTTAGAAGTTGACAGTTATGCATGCTCACCCTTAGAATGAGGTAGAAAACTGGGGTCACCACTGTGGAGATTGAGACAATATACAAACTCCGCAGAGACACTCAGCAGATCAGTTGCTATGCCCAGTGCTCAATTTTTTTTATACATTCCACAGTATGTACACACATACACACAGGGAATGTATTCAGCACTCTGACACCACACGAGGTGGTGCTTAAAGGACTGTTGATTATTCTGCTACTTCCTTGCCACTGCTGGTGCTCAATCTTCAATGGATTCCTATGCAATTCTACATGCTTTCATACTGTACCTCACCCACTGCTTACACATTCATGCTAACAGCTCCACTTCACACTGCTCACTTAAGGTCAGAGGCATCACCATCTGCCTCACTTTTCCCAGCATCATGAGGTGATCCTTACCAAGACTTGCCATTGGATAACAGTGAGGATGATAGTCTGCAGACACCTAAGCAAGATCTTCTCTGCTACACAATATAAGAATGCTGTACAAAAGGTTTTGAATACTTTGGAGTTTCTTATGTTTTATTACACTTTTAGAATCACATAAAAACCAAAACAGGGCAATTTACGAAGGAGGAATATTAAAGAAATGACTGATACCATGTATGTAATAAAATTACTAAATTTTAAACTCATCAAACAAGAACATTTTATGGTGAAAACAGCTGAACACACTCTGGGCATTCTATGAATTAAAGTCTCAAAAATATTTTTCTGAAAGTTCACTCCAGCACTGGTGGGTAAGTGCCCACAAATGATTTACATTGGCTGTTTAGCCTTGTGCCTCTCTGTCAATTTAATCCCAAAACAGCTCACTGGGGTCAAGGTCAGGTGAATACAGGGCTCTGTCATTGCTTCAATTTGTCCTCCTTCTTCTTCAGATGGTTCCAATAGAGCCTGAATATAGCTTGCATAGAGTCATTGTCCTTCTGCAGTACAAAAGGCTGCCCAGAAAAGCTATGCCAGAGAAAGAATGGTATGCCTTTGGAGAAGAATATGGTAGCTCTTATTTTACAAAATTCCAATTACTGGGTACAGATTACCAACTCAAGAGTCAGTGAATACACCTAAACAATAATTCTACCTTGTCCTTCCTTAATTGTTGCTTTCTACACCCTAAATTCATTCTCTGACCAGACTAATGATATACATAAATTGTTTGTGATGAACTGAAAATCTCTAACTTGGATTGTTGGTCCACAATACCTTTCCCATTCTGCAGCAATTCAGCTCATGTATGATTTAGTCCAGGGAAGCTTCTTAACAGTACCTTATTGCCTCAAATAAACGTTGATTAACTGCTACACCACCCATCAACCCAGCTTCCTAAAGTCTTCCCTGAATTGTGTGTCTCGGCAGCAAGTGGCACTTCTCCCTGCCTACAGAACAGGTGTGGCACCTGTGCACATATCTACACGACAGATCAGACAGTTATACCACATTGCCAGCAGGAGCATAAAGTAAAGGGTCTGTTCACATGCAAATCTGCTAATGTGGTCTACCTAATCATTGCATAAGGTGCCCCAACACTGGACTGTATGTAGGGAAACTGTCAGACACTGCACCAGTGAATGAACTCACATAGATTTCATATTAATCAGAACCGTATTGATCTTCCGGTGGTAGCACACTTTAACAGTAATGGCCACAGCATAAAGGATCTGAGGGTCACTGTGCTTATGGGTAATTTCAGGACCCAACAGGAGCGGAGAGAATGGGAATACAAACTTATGCTTAAATTCAACACTCTACAAAATGGTCTTAATATAGACAAGAGTTTTATGAGCAGATATGTGGACTAACAGACTGATTGACCAGCTGAATACATCAGTGGCCTATCTTACAGACAATGAACTTCAAAAAACCTTACATGACTTTCTCTAGTGGTGGTTATCTTATCTCTACATTTTATTAGTTCATTGCTCTCTTCTTTCAGGATTAATTCATCTCAGGTGTATTCATTTTGCTAACATTTGAATAAAAAGGTTGTTAAGATGAAAGAAAAAAATCACTTTTCTGTTCCAATATAAGCAAGAGTATTTTTCAGTTTCTTTGTTACACCTTGCCTGATGAAGGGCCTTAGCTGCCTCAAGCTTGCATTTGTAATCTATTTAGTTAGCTAATAAAAGGTGTCACTTCACCCTACTTTCTCCTTAATTGTTGAAGAAGACACTTTGTCATGTCAAGTCTCATTCAACTGTGCCTTGTAGCCTGGTACAGTCAAACATCTGTTACACAAGCTAGAGACCCTTATGTACTTGTCATCTCATTTGGTTATTTGATCTATGCCTGTCAACCTTTTCCAATTAGAGACCTTCCAGTTTCTAGATGCCTTTTTAATATATTAAGAGATAACTTAAGTGTTTTGCAATTTTTCGCTAAGACCATCTTTCATTTCCGAAAGTAATAACAACTGTCCTTTTGGCTCCCATGATGACTGCTTAGTGTTTTAGAGTGTTAGAAAGTCAAAGACTTAAATCTTTGTATGTAAGGACCTATTAGTTGACAGACTCTCTCAAAAGGCAGGTGCAATGGAAAGGTAGTCCAATTAAGCTGATATAAAGAAAAGACACATAGGCACTTTCAACGTTATTGGAGACAAATATATGTTGTCTGCAATAAGTGCCTAATTAAAATGATCATGATCTAAGCAATTTCCAGTTCAACCCAGATCATTTCTAGTAAAATAAAAGTTAACAAACATTTCCCAATTTACAAACAACAATTCTTTAATTAGATTTTCTAATTTTAGGATATTTACACTTAGCATGTCACTTGAAGTTGGATCAAATAGGTTAAAATATAGGGTGTTCAAAACTATAACTGACTGTAAAGGAAAATTTCACTCGTACATAAAGTGCCTAAAAATATTCACCCTTGTAAACAAAATAAAATGTGAACATTTTCTAATATTGAATAGTGACTTTAATTTGGCTTTTTTGATACTATCTATCCATTCATTATCCAGCCCGCTATATGCTAACTACAGGGTCACGGGTCTGCTGGAGCCAATCCCAACAACCCCAGGGCAAAACAAACCAAGGGCAGGTTTTCAGCCCACCTCAGGGCACGTGCACACACACACACTAAGCATACACTAGGGACAATTTAGGATCACCAATGCATCTTACCTGCATGTCTTTGGACTGTGGGAGGAAACCGGAGTACCCGGAAGGAACCCACGCAGACGTGGGGAGAACATGCAAACTCCACAAAGGGAGGACCCGGGAAGCAAACCCGGGTCTCTAACTTAGCACAGGCGCTACCCACTGTGTCACCATGCTGCCCTTTTTGATACAAAAAAACAAGAAGAATCTTTAATGTCAAAGTGAAAACACATTTCTGCAAACTGGTTCTAAATTAATTACAAATATAAAGCCCAGAATAATTAATCACATGAGTATTCACCTTCTTCAGGTCAGTATTTAGTAGATGTGCCTTTGGCAGCCATGACAGCCTCAAGTCTGTGTAGACAGTCCCCTTTCTCAGTTTTGCACACCTGAACACTGCATTTCCCAGTCTTTGCAAAACCAAGTTCTATCATCTTGATTAGCATTGTGAGGAACAGCCTTTCG
>NW_024378276.1:0-13606 GCF_016835505.1 Polypterus senegalus
AATTGAACAAGTTGAGTTTTAGAGTGTACATGCACTTTAAACGTGAACCATCCAAACAGTTCTTAACTTAGGTATGGATTCATCAGTAAACTTCAAAATTAGGTTTTAGATGTTGATTGCAACTTTGAGAATTGAAGGTAACCTAATCCCAAACAGTTTCAAGCCTGAAGAGTACTTGGATTTCACATTTGAACTGTTTTACCAGGATATTTAGACTTTTCCACAAAGTTAGAGTTGAATGATACAATATCGTTCAAATGAGCTAAAATCACTTTGTGTACACTTACGGCTTTTTTCCTCAGATAGTTAAATTTCAGTATTTTTAAAAATGAAGTGGTTTAAAAAGTTAGGAACTCCAACACTTAACATTAAGACTACTGAGTTTCACTCACTTGAACGCTTTTCCTTGACTTAAGGATTTCAAAGGTGGTTTAAGATGTGAAGTGCACTTTGAAAACAGTTGGAAAGGCCCTCCAAATCACTTTTAACATATGGGTGATGCTTTTTCTAGAACTGCTTTACCAGAGTCATTTCTTAAAAACTTTCACGATGTGAGTTGAAGGT
The DNA here is from genome assembly GCF_016835505.1 of Polypterus senegalus. Lineage (NCBI taxonomy): Eukaryota > Metazoa > Chordata > Cladistia > Polypteriformes > Polypteridae > Polypterus > Polypterus senegalus. The sequence goes on from NW_024378276.1 coordinate 565, forward strand.
AACCTTATTTCACCATTAAGCTATTAAATTGGCCTAATAATTCACTTTTGCCAATCATGTGTGACTTTGTCCAAGGAATTGGTTAAAACTTCACTGTAAAACTAATGTTCAGATGTGTTTAAGGGTTTCAACATTAGAAGTTTGACTCATTAAATTTAACTCAACTTAGTTTTGCCCAATGCAACTTCAATAGAATTTCAAAGTGAGTTTGAATTTGAATTGCACTTTGAAAAACAGTGGGGAAACCATCCAAACAGTTCTTAACCATAATTGGTAACTGGGGATTTCATCATTTAGAACTGCTTTACCAGAGTATTTTGACTTTCACAGGATTGAGTTGAAGGTAACCTATTCACCATAACTTTCAGGGGACTGAAATCACTTTGTGTACACATGTGTGACGCCTTGCTTTCTCACCAGGATACTGTTCAAAACAGTTCATTTCTGTAAAAACTATGTACAGATGTGTTTCAAGAGTGGTCAAACATGAAGTTAGACTCATTGAGTTTCACTCAACTTCAGTTTTTGTCCTATTGAAGTTAATGGTTTCAAAGTGAGTTTAAGATGAAATGCACTTTGAAAAACAGTTGGGAAACCATCCAAACAGTTCTTAACCATAAGGGTACTGGGGATTTCTCATTTAAACTGCTTTACCAGAGTACTTTTGACTTTACACAGCGTTAGAGTGAAGTGAACCTTATTTCACCATAAACGTTTCAGGGCCTGAAATTCTCTTTGTGTACACATTGTGCGCCTTGTTTTCCACCAGGAAACTGTTCAAAACAGTTCATTTCTGTAAAACTATGTCGCAGATGTGTTTAAATGGTTTCACACATAGAAGTTTAGACTCATTAAATTTAACTCAACTTCGTTTTGCCCAATGCACTCAATAGAATTTCAAAGGTGTTTTGAGTTAGAATGCACTTTGAAAACAGTGGGGAAACCATCCAAACAGTTCTTACCAATATATATGGGATTTCATCATTTAGAACTGCTTTTACCAGAGTAACTTTTGACTTCATCACAGTTAGAGTTGAAGGTAACCTTATTTCACCATAACGCTTCTAGGCCTGAAATTCTTTGTGTACACATTGACGCCTTGTATTCCAGGAAACTGTTCAAAACAGTTCATTTCTGTAAAAACTAGTTGCAGATGTGTTTCAAGTGGTTTCACAACATAGAAGTTTAGACTCATTAAATTTAACTCAACTTCAGTTTTGCCCAATGCAACTCAATAGAATTTCAAAAGTTGAGTTTGAAAATGTGAATTGCACTATTTAGAAACAGTGGGAAACCATCCAAACAGTTCTAAACCATAAGGGTACTGGGGATTTCATCATTAAGAACTGCTTTTACCAGAGTATTTTGACTTTACACAGTTAGAGTTGAAGGTAACCTGAAATCACCATACATGACGCTTCAAGGGCTGAAAATCACTTTGTGTACACCCTGTGTGCACAATAACTTTGCCTAACCGGCTGCCCAAAATGTCAAAACCAAGGTTTAATTTCCTGGGTAATACCAACTATGTCCAGATGGTTAAGTGGGCTTTTGGGGGTTTTTTTTTTTAAAATTTTTCCCTTTTTTCCCCCTTTGGAAAAGGAAAAAAGGGTTTTTTAAAAAAAATTAATGGTTTTAAAAGGGGTTTAAAAAAAAATTTTAAAAAATAAATTTTTTTTTTTAAAAATTTTTTTAAAAAAAAGGTTTTTGGGGTTAATTTAAAAAATTTTAAAACCCTAAAAAATTTTTCCTAAATTCTTTTTTCCCTTTTTTTTAAAAATTTTTTTTTAAAAGGGGGGAAAAAAAAAATTTTTTTTTTTTTTTCCCAAAATTTTTTTTCCCCTTTTTTTTTTTTCCCCCCCCTTTTAAAAATTTTTTTTTTAAAAAAAATTTTTTTAAAAATTTAAAAAAAAACCCCAAAAAATTTTTTTTTTCCCCCGAACCTTTAAAAAAAGGTTTTTTTTTTTTTAAAAAAAAAACCCCCCCAGGGTTTTTAAAAATTTTTTTTTTAAAATTTGGTTTTTAAAAGGGTTTTTTTAAAAAATTTTTTAAAAAACCTTTTTTTTCCCTTTTCCCAAAAATTTTTTTTTTGGGGTTTTTCCCCAGGGGGTTTTTTTTTTTTTTTAAAAATTTTTTTTTTTTAAAAAAAGGGGCCCCCAAAAATTTTAAAAAATTAAATTTTAAAAAAAAGGAATTTTTAAAAAGGGGTTTTTTTTAAAATTTGGGAAAAAAAAAACCAAAGGGCCCCGGGGGGAAAAAAACCTTTTTAAAATGGTTTTGGGGGTTTTTACCAAAAGGGTTAAAAAATTTTTTTAAAAAAAATTTTTTTTAAGGGTTTTCCCCCTTTTTAAAAAAGGGGGGGGTTTTTTAAAAATTTTTTTCCAAAAATTTTTTTGGGAAAAAAAAAGGGGGAAAAAAAAAAAAAAAAAACCCAAAGGTTTTTCCAAATTTTTTTTTTTTAAAAAAAGGGGTTTTTTTAAAAAAAAAGGGGGAAATTAAAAAAAAACCCCCTTTTTTTTTTTCCCCCGGGGGGTTTTTTTGTTTTCCCCGGAAATTTTTTTTTAAAAAAATTTTTTAAAAAAGGAAATTTTCCCCCCGGTTTTTTTTGGGGGTTTTTTTTTAAAAAAATTTTTTTTTTTTAAAAACCTTTAAAAAAATTTTTTTTTTAAAAGGGGGAATTTTTTTTTAAAAAAAGGGGGAAATTAAATTTTTTTTTAAAATTTTTTTTTTTTTTCCCAAAAATTTTTTTAAAAATTTTTTTAAAAATTTTGGGAAGGCCAATTTTTAAAAAATTTTTTTTTTTTTTTTTTTTTTCCCTTTTTTAAAAAAATTTTTTTTTTTTTTTTTAAAAAAATTTATTTTGGGCCAAAAAAATTTTTTTTGGGGGGAAAAAAAACCCAAAAAATTTTTCCCGGGAAAAAAACCCCCCTTTTTTTTTTTTAAAATTTTTCCATAAAAAGGGGGGAAAAAAAGTTTTAAAAAAAGGGCCCGGGTTTTTTTCCCAAAAAAAAAATTTTTTTTTTTTTTTTAAAATTTTTAAAATTTTTTTTTAAAAAAACCCCCTTTTTTTTTTTTTTCCCTTTTAAACCCTTTTTAAAAAATTTTTTAAAATTTTTTCCTTTTAAAAAAAAAATTTAAAAGGGGGTTTTTTGGGTTTGGGTTTAAATTTTTTTTTTTTAAAATTTCCCCCCAAAAAAAAATTAAATTTTTGGAAAAAACCCCTTTTTTTGGGGGGGAAAAACGTTCCCCCCTTTGGGGTTTTTTTCCCCTTTTTTTTTTTTTTAAAATTTTCCCCCAAAATTTTTTTAATTTAAAAAAAATTTTTGGTTTTTTTTAAAAACCTTTTGGGCCCCTTTTTTTTTAAAATTTTTTAAAAAATTTTTTTAAAAAAAAAAAAAAGGGTTTTTTTTGGGTTGGGTTTTTTTCCCCTTTTTTTTTTTTTAAAAAAATTTAAAAATTTTTTAAAAAAGGGGTTTAAAAAAAACCCCCCCCGGGGGTTTTTTTTTTTCAAAAAATTTTTTAAAAAATTTTTTTTTGGGGGTTTTAAAAAAAAATTTTTTTAAAAAAAAACCCCTTTTTTTTAAAAATAATTTTAAATTTTTTTTAAAAAATTTTTAAAAATTTTTAAAAATTTTTGGGGGCCCGGGTTTTAAAAAATTTTTTTTTTTTTTAAAAATTTTTTCCCCCTTTTTTTTTTCCCCCAAAAAATTTTTGGGGGGGAAAAAAATTTTTTAAAGGGGGGGTTTTAAAAAAAAAAAAAATTTTTAAAAAATTTTTATTTTTTTAAGGGGGTTTTTAAAAAAAAAAAATTTTTAGTTTTTTAAAAAAATTTTTTTAAAAATTTTAAAAACCGGGGAAAAAATGAAGGTTTTAAAAAATTTTTAAAAAAAAATTTTTTAAAAAGGGGGGGTTTTTAATTTTAAAAAAATTTTTTTAAAAAATTTTTTTTTCCCAATTTTTTTTCCATTTTTAAAAATTTTAAAGGGGTTTTTTTTTTGTGAAATTGTTAAAAATTTTTTTTTTAAAAAAAAAAAAAAAAAATTTTTTTTAGGGTTTTTAAAGGGTTTTTCCAAAAATTAAACCCCCCAAACCCCGGGGGAAAAAAAAATTTTTTTTTTTGGAGGTTTTTTTTTTAAAAAAAAAAAAAATTTTTTTAAAAAAGGGGGGTTTTTTTTTTAAAAAAAAAAAAAAATTTTTTTCCCCCCTTTTTTTGGGGGTTTTTAAAAAAAAAAGGGGGTTTTAAAAATTTTTTCCCCCGGGAAACCCTTTTTTCCCCTTCTTTAAAAAAAATTTTTTTAAAATTTTTTCCTTTTTAAAAATTTTTTTCCCCTTTAAAATTTTTGAAATTCCCAAAAAAGGGTTTTTTAAAAAGGGGGGGGTTTTTTAATTAAATTTTTTAAAAAATTTTTCCTTAAAAAAATTTTAAAAAATGGGGAAAAAAAAAATTTTTCCCCAATTTTTTTAAAGGGGGGGGAAAATTATTTTTTTTTGGGCCCCGGGGGGGCCTTTTAAAATTTTTTTTAAAAATTTAAAACCTTTTTTTTTTTTTTCCCCAAGGTTTAAATGGAATTTTCCTTTTTTTTAACCCTTAAAAAACCCCCCCGTTTTTAAAAAAAACACTTTTTTCCAAAAATTTTTTTTTTTTTTTTTAAAAAAGGGCCCCCCCCAAAATTTGAAGGGTTTAAATTTTTAAAAACCCCCCAAAATTTTTTTTAAAAATTGGGGTTTAAAATTTTTTTAAAAAAACCCCCAAAAAAAACCCAAAAACCCCTTTTTCCCCCTTTTAAAATTTTTTTTTTAAAGGGAAATTTTTTTTTCCCCCCCAAAAGGGGAAAAAATTTTTAAAAAAAAAACCCTTTTTCCCAAAACCCCTTTTAAAAAAAAATTTTTTTTTTTTAAAAAATTTTTAAAAGGGGAAAAAAAAAGTTTTAAAAATGGGGAAAAAAAAACCCCTTTTAAATTTTTTTTTTTTTTAAAGGGGAAAAAAAAAACCAAAATTGGGTTTAAAAAAACCCTTTGGGGGGGCCCCTTTTTTTTAAATTTTAAAAAAAAAAATTTTTTTTTTTTTAAAATTTTTTTTAAAAATTTTTTAAAAAAAAAAAATTGTTTTTTTTTTTGGGGTTTTTCCTTTTTTAAAAAAAGGGGGGTTTTAAAGGAAAAAAAATTTTGGGGGAAAAAAAAATTTTTCCCTTTTTTTGTCTTCATAATGGATTTCAAGGTGATTTGTTGGAATACTTTGAAAAACAGTTGAAACATCCAAACAGTTCTTAACCATAAGGTCTGGATTTCATCATTAGAACGTTTTAAGACTATTGACTTTAACAACGTTAGAGTGAAGGTAACCTTATTTCACCAAACGTTTCAGATAAATTCTCTTTGTGTACACATTGTGACGCCTGTTCCACCAAACTGTTCAAAACAGTTCATTTCTGTAAAAACTTTGCAGATGTGTTTCAATGGTTTACAACATAGAAGTTTAGACTCATTAAATTTAACTCAACTTCAGTTTTTGCCCAATGCAACTCAATAGGAATTTCAAAAGGTTTTGTTTGAGATATTGAGTGCACTTTGAAAACAGTGGGAAACCATCAAACAGTTCTTAACCATAAGGGTACTGGGATTTCATCATTTAGAACTGCTTTTCAGAGTATTTGACTTTACAAGCGTTAGAGTTGAGGTAACCTGTTAATCACCATACGTTTCAGGGACAAATTCATCTTTGTGTACACATATTGAGCCTTGTATTCCACCAGAAACTGTTCAAAACAGTTCATTTCTGTAAAAACTAAGTTGCAGATGTGTTTCAAGTGGTTTTACAACATAGAAGTTTAGACTCATTAAATTTAACTCAACTTCAGTTTTTGCCCAATGCAACTCAATAAGAATTTCAAAAGTTGAGTTTGAGATGTTGAATTGCACTTGAGAAACAGTGGAAACCATCCAAACAGTTCTTAACCATAAGGGTACTGGGGATTTCATCATTAAGAACTGCTTTTACCAGAGTATTTTGACTTTACACTGAGTTAGAGTTGAAGGTAACTGAAATCACCATACGGTTTCAAGGGCTGAAGAAATCACTTTGTGTACACATTGTAGCGCTTGTTTTCCACCAGGATACTGTTCAAAACAGTTTATTTCTGTAAACAACTATGTCACAGATGTGTTTCAAGTGCTTTCACAACATAGAAGTTAAGACTCATTGAGTTTCACTCAACTTCAGTTTTGTCCATTACAAGTTAATGGGGATTTCAAAAGTTGAGTTTAAGATATTGAATTGCACTTTGAAAACAGTGGGAAACTATCCAAATAGTTCTTAACCATAAGGGTACTGGGGATTTCATCATTTAGAACTGCTTTTACCAGAGTATTTTGACTTTACACAGCGTTAGAGTTGAAGGTAACCTTATTTCACCATAATGCGTTTCAGGGCCTGAAATTCTCTTTGTGTACACATGTGTGATGCCTTGTTTTCCACCAGGAAACTGTTCAAAACAGTTCATTTCTGTAAAAAACTATGTTGCAGATGTGTTTCAAGTGGTTTCACAACATAGAAGTTTAGACTCATTAAATTTAACTCAACTTTAGTTTTTGCCCAATGCAACTCAATAGGAATTTCAAAAGTTGAGTTTTAGATGTTGAATTGCACTATGAGAAACAGTGGGGAAACCATCCAAACAGTTCTTAACCATAAGGGTACTGGGGATTTCATCATTTAGAACTGCTTTTACCAGAGTACTTTGACTTTACACAGCTTTAGAGTTGAAGGTAACCTTATTTCACCATAACGCGTTTCAGGGCCTGAAATTCTCTTTGTGTACACATGTGTGATGCCTTGTTTTCCACCAGGAAACTGTTCAAAACAGTTCATTTCTGTAAAAACTATGTTGCAGATGTGTTTCAAGTGGTTTCACAACATAGAAGTTTAGACTCATTAAATTTAACTCAACTTCAGTTTTGCCCAATGCAACTCAATAGGAATTTCAAAAGTTGAGTTTGAGATGTTGAATTGCACTTTGAAAAACAGTGGGGAAACCATCCAAACAGTTCTTAACCATAAGGGTACTGGGGATTTCATCATTTAGAACTGCTTTTACCAGAGTATTTTGACTTTCCACAGAGTTAGAGTTGAAGGTAACCTGAAATCACCATAACGCGTTTCAAGGGCTGAAAATCACTTTGTGTACACATGTGTGAGCGCTTGTTTTCCACCAGATACTGTTCAAAACAGTTTATTTCTGTAAAAACTATGTCAGATGTGTTTCAAATGATTCACAACATAGAAGTTAAGACTCATTGAGTTTCACTCAACTTCAGTTTTTGTCATTGCAAGTTAATGGGGATTTCAAAGGTGAGTTTAAGATGTGAAGTGCACTTTGAAAACAGTTGGGAAACCATCAAACAGTTCTTAACCATAAGGGTGGGATTTCATCATTTAGAACTGCTTTACCAGAGTTTTCTTTTTAAAACTTGGTTTCCTTATTTAAACGTTTAGGGGCCCGAAAAATTTTTTAAATTTTTTTGTTTCCAAAGTTAAAACTTATTTTTAAACTATTCCCGTTTTTAATTTTCCCAAAAAAATTAAAGTATTAAATTTAATCACTTGGTTTTTCCAAGCAATCAAAAATTTAATTAGGAATGGAATTTTCCCTTAGAAAAATAAAAAAAAATTCTTCCATAAAGGGGAAAGGGTTTTTCATTTTGAACTGCCGAATATTTTGACTTTTTAAAGTTTTAAAGGAACCTAAACAATCCGTTGCAAGGGGGAAAAATTTTTTTTTTACCCGGTTTTCCAGGATTGTTTAAAAAATTTTTTTGTAAAAAAAGTTAAATGGTTTCAAGGGAAAATTTTAAATTAAGACTTTAAAAATTTCCCCCCAGTTTTTTCCATTAATTTAAGGGGATTTTAAAAATTTTTTTTAAAAGGATTTAAAAGGAAAAAAGTTGAAAATAAAAATTTTAAACCCTAAGGGGGCTGGGGGTTTTCTTTAAACTTTTTCCCAAATCTTTTTTTCCCCGGAAAATTTTAAAAATTACCCAAAAAACTTTTACCGAATTTTTTTGTTACAATTGTAGCCTTTTTACCCAAAAATTTTAAAAAATTTATTTTTTTAAAAATATTGAGATTTTTTTTAAAGGTTTAAAAAATTAAACTCAAAATTTAACCCAAATTAGTTTTTTAATGAATCAAAAAATTTAAATGGTTTGGATTTTTAATTTTTGAAAAACTAAACCATAAAGTTTTAAATTCTTGTTTCAATTTTAAAAAGTTTTACCAGGATTTTTTTTAACAGCTTGGGGAATAACCATTTTTCGTTTTTGGGTTTGAAATTTTTTTTAACTTTGGGTTTTCCCCAACGTTTAAAAAGTTTTTTGTAAAAAAAATTTGGGGTTTTTAAAAAAATTTAAACAAGAAATTTAAACCCTTAAATTTCTAAAATTTATTTTGAATGCCTCAAAGGATTTAAATTAATTTAGAGTTGAAGACTTTTTAAAAAAATAGGGGCCTCAAAAGTTTTAACCCTGGGTACTGGGGTTACTTTTAAGAACTCAAAAAAATATTTCTTTAAAAGGGGATTGGGTAATGTCACCATAGGTTAAGGGCTAAAAAAATTTTTTCAATTCGGCCCCTTTTTGGGAAGGAAAATTTAAAAAGGGGTTTTTTTTAAAAAAAATTGACATTTTAAGTTTTTCCAAAAATAGGTTGACTCATTGAATTTTTCCCAATTTTTTTTTCAAGGTTAAGGGGTTTAAGGTTTTAAAGGGTGATTTAAAAAATTGAAAACCCTTTTTCCAAAAATTTAAAAGTTCATTTTGAACCTTTTTCCAAGTTTTTATTTCACATTAAAAGTTGGAACCTTTTTTCCCAACGTTTTGGGGGTGAAATTTATTTTTTACAAGTTTTTTGGGGGGGGAGAAAATTTAAAACAGTTTACGAAAAATACGGTTTTTTAAAGGGTTTTAAAAAAAAATTAAGCTTTAAAATTTAAATCCTTTTTTTAAGAACCAAAGGGAAACAAATTGGTTTTAAGGGGACTTGGGAAAAAGTGGTAAAAAATTTTTAACCCTTCTAAAACATCAATTTAAAAGTTTAAAAGAAATTTTTTTTCTCCCCGGGGGAATTGAATCCTGAAATTAAAAGGGGTTCAAGGGTGAAAAAAAATTTTTGAAAGGGGGGCCCTTTTTCCCCCGGAACTTTTAAAAAAGTTTTTTTTTTAAAAAACTAGTAAATTTTTAAAAGTTTTTCAAATAATTAAAACCTTAGATTAAAACTTATTTTTTTTCAGAAAAAATTTAAAAATAGTTTGGTTTGGGGCACGAAAAAAAAATTAAACCCTCCAAAATTTTAACCAAAAGGGTGGGTTTATTTTAAAATGTTTTTTTCCATATTTACTTTACACAGGTTAAATTAATAAAATTTTTTAAGGGGTTTGGGTGAAATCCTTTTTTAAAATGGAAAACCTTTTTACCAAAAGTTCCAAAAATTTATTTTTTAAAAAATTTAAGGGTTTTTTTTTCACAACTAAGTTAAGTCATTAAATTTAACTCAACTTTTTTTGCCCAATGAAACCTGTTTCAAAGGGGGTTTAAAATTCATTTAAAAAAAACCCTAAAAAATTTTAAATAAAAAAGGGGTTTTATATTTTTAAACTCTTTTCCCCAATATTTGATTTCAAGGTTAATTAAGGGATTTTTTAAAAAAAGGCACCAATTTTTTTTTAAAAATTTGGTTTTTCCACAAAACTTTTTAAAAAGTTATTTTGAAAAAAAAAAAAGAGTTTTTAAATTTTCACAAAAATTTTAAAAACCTTAAATTTCTCCCTTGTTTTTTCCCCTGAACCTGGTTTCAAATGGGTTTTTAAGTTTTCCCTTTTAAAAAAAAGAAAAATCCCCGTTTTTAACCCTAATACTTATTTACTTTAACCTTTTTTAAAAACTTTAAAGGTTAAATTGAAATAATTATTTTACCCTTAAAGTTTTAGGCCCAAAAATTTTTACCAAAGTTTGGGTTTTTTACCCGGGGAATTTAAAATTTTTTCCCAAAAATTGGAAATTTTTAAAAATTTTCAACTAAGTTTTAAACATTTTTAAACCCCTTTTTTTTTCCCCCCCAAAAATTTTAAAAATTTATTTTGTTTTCATATGGGGAAAAGTCGGAAATCAAACATTTTAAATGGGACTATTTTATTTTAAAAGTTTTGAAAATTTATTTAATGGGGTTGAAAACCAAAACCCAAAAAGTTAACTTAAAATCATTTTTTTAAAAGTTCCTTTTTTTGGTAGTTAAAAATTTTTTTCTTTAAAAAAAATTTTTTTTTTGGGGGAAAAAAGTTGACCTTTTTCCCAACTTCAGTTTTTCCCAAAAAAAGGGACAAAAATGGTTTAAGTTGGTTTTTAAAAAAGTTGGGAAAACCAAACAGTTTTCCAAAGGGTATGGGGGTTTCAATTGAAGTTTTTAAAAATTTTTTTAAAACGTTTGGGAAATAACCATTTCCCCAAAAGGTTTTTGGGGAAAAACTTTTTGTTTAAAGTTTTAATTTTTCCCCGAAAGTTAAAACTTTTTTTCAAAAATTTGAGATGGTTTTTTGTTTAAACATGGTTTTTCCCAAAATTTAACCAATTATTTCCCAAAAACTCTAGGTTTCAAAAGTTAAAATGGTTTTCTTTTAAAAAAAAAAACCTCCCAAAAAAATTTTTAAAAAATATGGGGGGTTTTAATTTTAAATTTTTAAAGGGTTTTTTACTTTAACAGGAATTAAAACCTTTTTCCCCCTAAAAGGTTTAGGGTAAATTTTTTGTTAAAATTTGGGGTTTTTTTTTAAGGAAACTTTTTTAAAAAAAATTTACTGAAAAACTTGGAATGTTTTGGGGTTTTAAAAAAAGAATTTAACCCTTTTTCAACATTTTCCCAAAAAAAATCAATGGTTTCAAAATTGAGTTTAGATTTTTTACTTTAAAAAAAACCCCAAAATTTCAAATAAAGATTTGGGGTTTCATTTGAACCTTTTTTAAGGAGCTTTAACAGGTTAATTAAGGTAAAATTTCACCTAAACGGTTTTGCCTTTTTTTTTAATTGGCCCCCCACCAAAAATTTAAAAGTTCTTTTTGTAAAAAAATTTGTGTGTTTCAAGTGGTTTAAACAAAATTTAAATCAAAATTTAACTCAACTTCGTTTTTAATGCAACTCAAAAATTTTTTAAAGGGGTTTTAGTTTTGTTTTAAAAAAAGAGGGGGAAACATCCAAACATTCTTAACCCTAAGGGTACGGGTTTCATCTTTGAAATCTTTTAAATTTTATTTCCGGGTTTGAGTTAATTTTTACACGTTTCAAGGGCTGAAAATCCTTTGTGTACACATGTGGCCTTGTTTCCACCAGGAAAAAGTTAAAACAGTTCATTTCTGTAAAAAAATATTCCCAGATGTGTTTAATGGTTTCAACATAGAAGTTAAAACTCATTAAATTTTCCCCTTTAGTTTTTGTAACCATAGGAATTTCAAAAGGGGGGGGTTTGAATTTAAATTTCACTTTGAAAAAAGGGAAAAAAAAAAGTTCTTAAAATAAGGGGCTGGGGTTTTACATTTTTTAACCCTTTTCAAATATTTTTTCTTTCACCCTTAGAGGGGGAACCATTTCCCCAACCTTTCAAACCAAATTCTTTTGTTACATTTGGGCCCTTTTTTTCCAGAAAATTTTCCTTATTTTTAAAAAATAAACCGTTGCAAAATTTTTTTCATGTTTGCCTTTTTAAAAATTTTTCCCTCAATCTAAAATTTCAAAATTTGGGTTTAATTTTCATAGGAAAAAATAAATTTAAACATTCTTCCATAAATGATTTCATATTTGAAGATTTTGAATTTTTTACTTTTAAAGTTAATTAAGGGCCTAAATAAACGGTTCACTAAAACCTTTTTCCCGTACTTTTTTCCCCCGGAAAAAAATTTTTTTCTGAAAAAATTTAAATGGTTTTTTGGGTTTTTCAATTAGGTTGCCAGATTTCCCCAAAATTCATTTTGTATTTTCGTTTTAAGGGTTTCAAAATGAGTTTTAAAATAAAAAAATTTAAAACATTGCCCCAAACATTTTTAAATAAAAATTTGGTTTAATTTGCCTTTAAAAATTTTTTAAAACGTTAAATTAAACTTTTTTACCTGAGCTTTCCCCGAAAAAATTTTTTTACACTTTTAAAACCCCTTTTTTTAAAAACCAAAAAAAATTTTTTTAAAAAAATTTTGGTTTTTTTAACCCCCAAAAAAATTTCTTAAATTTTCCAATTGTTTTAAAACAAAAAAGAATTTAAAAAGTTTAATTTTTTTCCCTTTAAAACATGGGGCCCCCAAAAGTTCTTCCCTAAGGGACTGGTTTTATCAAAACCTTTTTCCAGGTACTTTGATTTCACATTAGATTATAAACCATTTACCTAAATTTGGGTTGAATTTTTTTTTTCACCATTTGCTTTTTTCCCCCGGGGGTTTAAAACAGTTTTTCCCTTAAAAAAGTCTTTAATTTTTTTGGTTTTAAAAATATTAAGATTTTAAAATTCCAACTTGGTTTTAAGAAATCAATGGTTTCAAAAGGTGTTTGGAAGTTAATTGATTTAAAAAAGTAAAAATCACTTTTAAAAAGGGACGGTGACATCATTTATCTTTTTTCCAAGTATTTTTTTTTTCACATTAGGTTAAGTATTTACCTTTTTTTGGGGGGGAAAATTTCCCTTTTTCACCTTTCCTTTTTTCCCCGAAATTTAAAACAGTTCTTTTTTTTTTTTACAGATTTTTTCAAAATATTTCAAACATAAATTTTTTAATTTAAACCAAATTTTGAACTCAATAAAATTTAAATTAGTTTTGGAAGACTATGAAAACAAAATTTAAAAAATTTTAAAATAAAAGGGGGGGACATCAAAACTTTTTTCCCAAAATTTTTTATTTCCAATAGAGGTTGGGAATTTAAATCCCCCCTAATTGAAGGTAAAATATTTTTAAGTTTGGGCCTTTTTCCCCGGGATATGTTAAAACGTTTTTTCGAAACTTTCAAAAGTTTTTC
>NW_024378277.1:0-34384 GCF_016835505.1 Polypterus senegalus
GGAATTTTAAAAAATCCAAAACAAAACTGTGCTTTTAGGTCCTAGTGTCGGATTTTTGTGAATTTTCTGTTTTGGAAAAAGTTTGAATTGGCCCTTGGAGGAGCGTTTTATATTGGGAAAATTTTTCAAAAAAAATTTGTACTCAAATTTGGTAAAAAATTTTGTTAACTTTTTTCCAATTTTTAAACAAAAATTTTGGAGGCACAACGGTTTTTTAGAACTAAAATTTGGGGGCTGGGAGATTTAACCGGGCCCAGGGAGGAAAAAGGGTCCACGTGCTCCAAACCTAGAAAAGCGGGGGCCCTTTGGGGCTGAAAAGGGGCGGCTCCCGGATGGGGGGAAAAGGGGCAATTTGGGGGGAAAAACGTTAAAAGGGAACCTTTGGGGGGGGGGGGGAAAAACCAAAAACCGGAAAAGTTGGCGCAAAAAGGATCCTATTCCAGAATGAAGGGGGTAAAAAAAAGGAAAAAAAGGGAACCCAAGGATTCCCGAAACCTCTTTAAAAAAAGGTTCCTAACAGAGTATCTAAGTTGAAAAATTTAATTTTTGGGGAACTGGCCTATTTACCAAATTGTATCTAATTTCTTTTTAAGGATTTTAATGTGGGTGTTTTTAAAAAAATTTTTTAGAAGAGGATTTTCAATTTTTTAAGACATTAGCTGGTGAAAGGTACGGCCCTGAAAACTTTTGGCCAGGGTTTTACTCCCCAAAAAAGAAACCTGGTGCGGGGGGGTTTTGGGGGGAAGCCCGATAAAACGGGTGGCGAGTTTTATTTAAAGGGCGGGTTAAAAAAGGGGGAAAATGAATTTTTTTGGGGGTGCAATTTTTGGGAAACCATTGGAAGATGGCATTTTTTAAAATTTTTTTAATTAGTTTTGGGGTTAAAATTTTTTTTTTTTTTATTATAAATTGATATCCTTTTTTTTCTTGCCCCTTATTGCCTTTTAAAAGGGGATTTTTTATGATAGGGGAAAAAAAGTGGGGGTTTATTAAAAACTAATAGGGGGTTAAAAGGGTATTTGTTGGGAATTAGGGTGCCCGGGTGTGTTTAAAAAAAGGGAAATTTTAAAAAAAATTTTTTTTTTTTTTTTGAAAAATTTTATTATTGATTTAAAATTTTAAGTTGAAAAAACTAATGAACCCGGGGCTTTTTTTCTTGGGGGAACTTTATTGGTTTAAAAACGGGAAAAACCCTTTTTAAATTTTTAGTTTTTTTTTGGGGTAAATATTGAAAAAAGGGGAATTTTGGTAAAAAGAAAAATTTGGGGAAGTGATAAAGGGGTTTTTTTGGGGGTTAAATTAACGGAAAGGGGCCAGCGGGTGAGCCTGAACAAATTTTCCCGGGGTGGGACGCTTTCGGCGGTTTCTGGGTACCTAAAACCAGTGGGGACTAGGACGGGGAAAAACTACCAGCATTCCCAGGTTATTGCCCACAAAAAAAAAAAATATAAAAAAATAAACCCGAAAAAAAGTTACCGGGTTTAAAGGCCCAAAAAGCGGGGTTTAGGGTCCCCCCGGGGTGTCCTTTTTTGTTGTAAGGGGTGGGGGCCGAAGGGGTTGGCAGAAAAAACCAAAGGAACCATTTTATTTTGGGCCCCGGGGTAAGGTCCCATAAGGCAAAATAAAGGATTTAAATGGCCCCGGTTACACTGATGGGGGCCCTTTCAAAGCTTTTACAGTTGTTTGAAGTTCGGCCCCCGTTTTTCTAAACCTGAAAGCTGCCAATGGGTTGATATCCCCTATACAGGCTATGCCACAATGGTTGGGCAAGTAAGTTACCTCCCGAGGGGTTGTTGTGAAGATGAAGTCCAAAAACCCCGGGGGGGTTCTTTTTTTTGTTTTCAGACTCCAGAATCCCAGTTGTACTGTTCAAGCAGCCCCCCGTACACGGAAACGGGGTTTAAAGCTCTGTGTGTTCCGGCTGACCCAAGGAAAATGATGGATTCAGCAGAATTTCAACCGCTTCTGTCATAGTTGAGGGGCCCTGCCAGAGGGGGGACCAGGGAAGAAGGGTAAGGGGCATCAGCAGAATCTATCAAATACAGGTCAAACTGCTAAAAGGAAGATGGATAAGGGACCACATAATAAAGCTGCAAGGAAGCTAGGGTATTCCATTGCTTCCTGGAGAAAGGGTATGGGTGAGAAATAGAGGGAACAAGGACGGGGGGAAGGGGTAGGTTGGGAACCAAGAACCCTATGGTGCTGGGCCAGGTAGGGGGTTCTGGGGGGGGTTAAAGGGGAGGCCGAAGGGGTGGTAAAAGAAAAATATACCATAATGCTTTAAAAACCTTTTTGTTTGTCTCCACAAAGTAGCACAAACCACCAAAGCCAACCATCTCCACCTGGACTTCCCATATATGGGGTTTTGGGGAAAGAAACCCAGCCCCAGAAAATGGTGATGTTCCAAAGAGGGCTGTGGAGTTGTGGATGGGAGGCAAAATTTGGGGAGACCCCAACCCGTTTTTAGAGAATAAGAAGATTATACCATTGTCCGGGGCTGACAATGGATAAGTCTGGGGATGCGGGGGTGACATTTTTTTACACTGTGTCATTACATTTTTCTTGGAAAAGAAACATGCAAATATTACATTTAAAGCCCCGCAGAGAACAGGCAATAGGCACCCATTGTTTGGGGTGGGGTGAGAAGTTGGCTGTCTGGGTTGAGGTTTTTTCTGGATTGCACCATTGTGAAGTTTATTTTGTGAAAGCTCCCGACACACGACGGACAAATATTGTTCATCACCACACACTGTTTATTTACAATTTTCTCAGCACCACCAGTGCCTCTTGCACCACCCCCAAAATCCCGGGCTCACAATCCTTGTGCCTTTTCTCCGCCCATCCTCTCTCCAGTCTGCCCAAATACCTCCCAACATCCACCAATGACTGGAGGGGACCCCCTTATAGGAACCGGATGGGGTCCCGTGCTTCCCGCAATTTGTCTTGGCCACACCCCTGTGTAGAAGGCCGGGTGTGCAACCGGGCCCCGGGGCCCTGTCATCTTCCCCCCGCACTTTCCCGGTGTGGGGAATGAGCCCCAGGATGATAAGGCACTGGGGCAGCCCGGCGTGGGGCCCCGGGGCCTCAGGGCTGGGCTTCCAACCCTGTACCGAGCCCCCCCATAACCAGGGGGGACCCCCGCGCCGGGGGACCACACTGGTTGAGATTTAAAACAATACATGTGTGATAACAGAACTGCTGCTTCCTTGAGATCCTGGATAATCCAGTTACTGATTGTGTCAGGGCTGTTTGTGTAAGTATTTTCTGTCTTGCAAAGGAGTCCCCGAAGTCGGGCCTTTGGGGG
Organism: Polypterus senegalus; assembly: GCF_016835505.1. Lineage (NCBI taxonomy): Eukaryota > Metazoa > Chordata > Cladistia > Polypteriformes > Polypteridae > Polypterus > Polypterus senegalus. The sequence goes on from NW_024378277.1 coordinate 3,305, forward strand.
TTTTCGTATTTACCTGACTTGGAAATTTGGTTTTAAACAGCAGATCTGTACTATTAATGGTTGGAAAAACATTTTGTTAACTTTGTTTCCCTTATTTGTTAAACCCAGGAAATTTTGATTGGGCCCCTTTAATCTGGTTGTTCGAATGATAATTTCAGGGACTGAAGGAGAAATCTCTGGCCAGGAGAAGGCAGAGGAACAGTCCACAGAAAACGCGCCAAGGCACTTGACACAGCAAGGGGGTCCCGGCGACAAGGGTAGGGGGCTGGCCGGGAGGACAAGGACCAATATTCCAGGGGAAAGAGACAGCTCTACAAGGAGACGCCCGTGGGGGCCAGCGGGAAAAAGGGAAGCATGAAAGGACCGAGCAAAGCTGGCAACAAGAAATAAGGGGCCTAATTTACAGCAATGCAAGGAGCCCAGAGTGGGAAAAAGGAACAAGCAGGAAGGATTCCGATTTTGACAAAAACCCCTTTGGGGAAAAAAGCCGTGAACAAGTGCATCCGGGAGTTGAACAATTCAGTGTTGGGGTAACACTGAGAATTTTTTTTAATGGACTTTTAGAGGTGGGCTGTATTTTTTTAAAAAAAATTTTTTTCATGATACTGTTAGATTTGGTTTATGTTATTTTTCTTTTTTAAAGTTACTTATTATTGTCTGGTGTAATAGAAGTTGTTGTTTTCTGAAATTATTGTTGTGTTTCATTGTGGTTTACTTACGAATTTAAAGAAACCGTGTTATTTTGGTAAATTTGGATTTCCCAGCCTTGATAAACGGGGAAGGAATTAAAGGCCTGGATTACCGAAGTTCCGACACCTGTTAAACATCAGGGATTGTACATATTATTTTCTTATGCAAAATTTGGCATTTTTCAAATCCGTGTTTGTATTCTATTTGAATTATAACTCAAATCAAGGGTAGATGTATTTAACAAGAATAAGGAAACAAGAGGGATCTTATAGCAGGTACACTTTGTCCAAAGTCTTTCAGGACTCAGGGTTGATGACATACAACAGCCAGCAGTGTCTCTTCCTGAGGGTTCCCAAAAGGTAAACAATTCACTAAAGCAGCTATTTTTGCATTTGTTTAACTTCATGGATACATCTAACTAGGAACTAAGTGGCTTGGCCACCACGCACCTGTTGTGAACAAGTACACCCTCCTATGGTGTCAAATAAAAGGAATGCAGGAACATTTTCTGAATTGTTTGCCACTTGGCAAATGCTGACTTTACAGATGTATAAACAACGTATAATGATCATGTTGCTGTTTACTTAAAGGATTTTATAGTGGAGGCATTCTCTGGTGCTTGAGACAGCACAGTGTTTCACATTTCTCCGAAATTTTAAAAAGAATGTAATTCAGCAAATAGCAAAGCTCAGAGTAGTCATTTTGAGGACACATGAGCCTTGGTGTGATAGATACTCAACATTTCAATTTTTATTATCATTCTTGGCTTTTGGGATACACTTTTGAGGATGTCCTTTTGGTTTACAGTTTTCATTGTCAAGTCACTATTTTCCCTCTTCCATAGGAAGGAGAAATAAAATATATATATATATATATATATATATATATCCTTAGTATTTTTTTTGTTTTCTTCTAGGCAACAATGAGATTCAGAAAGAAATAAACTAGAGACATTTTCTTTGTCTCATGCTTCTCAGATTTTCTCCTGAAAAATATACCCAATATTATCACGAGTTTCCTCTTGAGTTTCAGCAGAGATCTCAGCAAAGTCACACAATGGGCTCAGATTCTCCAAGCAGTGTTTTGCCAGTTATATTTTTTTACAATTTCAAAGTATTTGCATTGTGTGGTCAGTAATATATGGTGAAGTGTAGGACAGTTGTTTGTGGTAATAAAATATTTTACTATGATTACAGATCTGTAGTCCATGCATCTGAACAATATTATTAATTTCTCTAATTTATATTGTTTTGCTCCAATTTCATCAAACTCATTCAAGAAGAAAAAGGCAGCAGTGTTGTGTAGTGGTTAAGACTTTGGACTTCAGCCCCTGAGGTTATGGGTTCAAATCCCACTACTGACACCATATGACCCTGAGAAAGTCACTTGACCTGCCTGTGCCCTATTGAAAAAACAAATGAATGTAACTGATCAGACCTCAAATTTGTAAGCCATCTTGGATAAGGGTATTTAATTTTCCTATGAAGTAGAAGAATTTTTTAAAAAGATCTCATAAAGTATAACATGGTTTTGAAAACAAATTCTCAATTTTGATTCCTTTAACGTCACCCTTTTTAAAGCTATTTCTTAAAATTTGGAAACATCTGTCAAAGTTGATTCTCAAATGAAATACAAATGAGTCTCATGAATCACAAAGCTCAACCTTTGAGCAGAAAAAATTTTCCCATGGGCTCTGTCTGTTTCACTGCAGATATAACAGGAAAAAAGCTAAATAGAAGGGAAAAATAGTGGGGGAATGGGTAAAAGAAGATGAACAGTGAGGTGGAGAAAGACGGTTTTTGTGGGAAGGGCATGATGTTGAGGGAAAACATAAGGGGGATTTGGGATTGGAGCAAAAGACACAATTGAGTGGGTGAAGACAAAACCAAAATGGAGGGGAAGGGGTGAGATGTAAGAAAGTAAAGAAGAATGGGTTAGAGTTGGGCGATGATAGAAAAAAGGGCTCATCCCCAAAAGGGAAACCCAGAACGCAAAAATAAAAAGCTAATCTGGGAAATCTGAAAAAAGGATGTTTAAAACCCGTGATGATGGTAATGATGTGCTTGAAAGTGAAAATTACTAAACTGTGTCATGGAACCGGGCCCTTTGAGTGCCCAAAAACCCCCAAAAAAAGATCACAAAAGTCAAAAAAGATGTTTATTAAACAGACACCCCTTTCAAAGTTACAAAAACACACCCCTTTCAATTCCCTCTCCACTGCACTGCCCCCCCAGTCAAGTGTTGCTTGACATCCTCCCCGCCCAACACACCTGGATAAGGGGTGTCTCTTTTAAAGAAAAGGGGGCCCCATGTATAAATGGGCAAGCACAAAAATGTCTAAGCCTGTTTCCATGTTCAAATCGCATGTATAAAACCTAAACTTTGGGTAAACCATGCAATTTCCACGGTAGCTCAAACCCCGGCATACCCAAGTTCTGGGCTAGGTTTTGCGATCAGACCCAGCCAAAGCAGTGCTACTGTTTCTGTGTGGTTACCCTTTTTTTTTATATCCACATCACTGACAAACCTTTATCATATACACTGAAATAACCGCAATTGTTTATTAGAAGGGGTCTGATTGTAATTAACCTGTAAAATATACGGGCCCCGGGAACCAAACTATTAAATACAAAGTGCTTTAGCTTGTTACCTCACTGCACCTTCTTTTTCTTCTTCAGCTGCTCCTGTTGGGTTTTGCCACAGGGGATCATTTTTTTCCCCAATTTTTACTGCCCTGCACCCCCAGCCCATGGAAAAAATTTCGGTATACAACATCAATAAACCCGCGCCTCTCATGCTGTCATTAACCGCCACATGGAAAAGCTTAAAAACCTTTTCCTTTTGGCCCTTGCTTGAAACAGTTTCACCCCCAAAACTAAAAACGCCTAATCACCCCATCAAGTGCCCTTGTAAAACGCTTTGTACTTATTGTACAATCCCCTTTTATTCCTACATTAAAATTTGCACAACCTGAGCCTTTTTTATAAAGCACGATTAATATGATGATGATATCATTTTAAGAAAAACAAAATATGTTTACTATATTATACAGATAAAATTTTTAAATTAATTTAAAATAATCATATTGTTAATAATTAAACATGTGAGGGGGTTTCGCCGAAGGATCTAGCACCAGTTCAGGGTTGTTCTTACCTTGGCTGTATGCTTACTAGGATGACACTGGGAAGGATAGAGTAATTAAAATTACTACGGATATTTCCCTGTTCCTTTAAAAATTTTGAAGAATCAGGTTTAAGCTTAAACGGTTTCCCCATTACAGAATTTTGTTTATTGGGTAATTGAGAAAAAAGTAAAGGACAGGAATTGGGGTTATCGGGAAAAAACATACTGCTGCAATAAATTATTTCACAAAGGTTGCCCCTCACGTGCCACCATGTTCCCCCTGTTTAATAACATGCTTTACTTCTATCATCATGAAAATAACATCAAGATAGCTCGATTTTTTAAATTTTTCTGAGAGATGAAAATTTTAATGTAATGGATTCTGTGTCCCCGCGAGGAAAGAAAGCCCAGAAGCATATATAATTTAACAACATAGAGCATAAAATATCAAAAAAAAAAAAACATTTAACATACACTTTATTTTATGAAGGATTTGAGAGACTAGTAAATTAAAAGATTTTAAGATGAAGTTTTGATGTTCTACTTTAATGACAAAATAAACTACTGACTAAATTGGAAATTTTGGGGAAAAATTGACATTTCGTGTTTTTAACCCACTGTGTGCCTATTTTTTTTTTCTGTACCCCAATAGTTTCATGTGAAACTCAGGGTGGGATTGCCTTTTCGGGTATTTGATATTACAACTTCTTTTTTTTTTGGCACTGTGCATTTTTTGAACTTGAGCGTTTCCCCGATACCTATGTCACCAATGAATTCCTTTGTTTTTTATACCACTGTTTTTAAAACCCAAAAAATGGGCATTTTCGCCTCCACGGATTTGAACTTCTTCTATTTCACCCCATGCTTTTTCCATTGCCTTTTTACAGAAATGAGCTTGGATATTTATTTTATTTATATTCAAAGAAGCGAATTTGGGAGGAGTTGATTAAAAAGCGGGGGCACGGTTTCTTTTCAGCTGGGGTGGGGTTTATGTGGGAAGAACGGGGAAAGGGGAGCAGATTCCCATTGATTTTTTTTTGGGATAAGCACATTTCTTTTTTTGCTTATGCCATGAAAGTGCAGTTCTACACCGTATACATGGGGCCCCCTGGTCTCTCTCAAATAAACTGCTTTGAAGTCGAAATTTTGTTTGATTTTGGGGTTAAATTTTGAATTTGGTTTTTCAAATATTCCAACCCAAGAAAAACTTTTTGGTGTTGTTATTGTGGAAAAGACTAGTTGACCCCCTGTCTGAGGTCATATGAAAGCTCATTAAGGGACAGAGGAAAAAAAAGGACAGTGGGGGTTAAACTTTAATCTCATTTCCACTTTAATCACGAGTTTATTTTGTCATTGAACATCAAAAACTTCATCTTTTTAAAAACGTTTAATTAACCCGTTTCTCAAATCCTCGAATTAAAGTAGCCGTTAAATGCTTTGTTTTGTATTTGATCTTTTATTTCTCTATTTTGTGAATTATACTTCTTTTAAACCGCCCCTTTTTCCTCCCAAATGGAAACAGAATCCATTACATTGTGATATTACAGTTCTCTGAATAACTAAAATACTGAGATGTATGTGATATCTTTTTTCATGATGATGGGAAATTTAAAAACCCCTATTAAACATGAGTTTCAGGGTTGATTGTGTGGATGTCGATGAAAAAATTTATTGCGCAGTACCGGGGGCTGCTCTAGGCTTGTGGTTTGGGGGGGCGAGGAAGAATCGGGGGCCTTCCCACCAATGTCAGAAAGGTAGTTTATGCGGTGGATGGCCCCCCCGGACACTGATAGCCGTCGGCTCGACACAAGCATTTAACTTTGCCAAAATTGCCTGCTTTTTTAGCTGTGTTGTTATTTTTTTTTTCTGTGTTAAATTCAGTATATTGTCACAAGAACAGACATTGACAGATAAAGAGTTGGGGCACCACCGAAGTGGTATCCTGGCTGAAAAGTCGCCAGAAAATCAGACCCTTTCACAAAACCCGGTCCAAAACAAGACAAAAAGAAACAAAGGAAAGGGGCGGGTTTTTAAAGGGGGGCGGGGAAGTGAGGTGTATGGATCCGCCGTGGTCTTCCACCATTGGCTAAGCCGGAGGTGACATCAGGGGGATGAGCTGGTGTGGCCATTCCATTGGCTCGTCCGAATTGTGGTGATCCAGGTGAAACCCCCCGGGATGGTCTACAGGCAAGGGAGAAAAGGTCAGTGCACTTGCCCCCCCCGGCATCCTCCAACTCCCTTTCCCGCCCTTTAGCTGCCTCCCCCCAAAGGGGGACGGTTTTTACCCCAACCCGCCTGGGCCCCCTCCGGGAAGGTGGGAAACCCCGGAAAGAGATGGTTCGGGAGGAGGGAAAAAGGGAAAATTTTCGCTGCAGGTCAAGAAACCAGGGGTGACCCGTTCACCCTTGGGGAGGGCCACCATTGGGGGTGCATGGTCCGTGAAAAGGGGTAAATTTTGCCCAACGGGTACCTCAGCTGAGTTCCCCTTTTTCCCCGGAGCCCCCCTTCCCCCGCGCATACCTGGTCTCCCGTCCAACATTTTCCCGGCTAGGAACATGATGGGGTGCCCCCACCATCGCGCTTTCCACGGCCCAGGCCTGTGTCCAAGCGCCGCCTGAGGATGAAAGGCAAAGAAAGTTAGGTGCCATCAAAACAGGGGGGGCGGGGGCCTGTTTTTAAGTCACTAAATGCAGCCCTTTTTTGTCCAACCACAATGTTGGGGCCCTTTTTTTGTTAACCCAAAGGCCCCCGTTTTCTCCAAAAAAGGGAAAAACCCGGGGGTAGTACCCGCAACCCCGAAAGGTTGGGACTTGCCCCTGCGGAGGGGGCCATTTCAGAATGGCATAAATTTTTGGAGCACTGTGGCCTTACGGACCCCCCCACCAGGTAGCCTAAATATTTTGGCTTAACCAAAGAAGCATTTTTTGGGTTTAACCCGACCCCCCAAAAGTGCCCCAAAACCGTTTGGACATGCGGGTGTTCCTTCCATGTGCGGGAATAATGACCACGCATCCAGGTAGGCAATGTAGGAGGGGGGCCCGAACCTTTGTCCACCAGCGCTGAAAGGTTGCTGGACCCCCGGCCCCAAAGGGAAAACCCGATACGCCAGTGTCCGCTGGGGGGTACTAAAGGTTTTTTCCTTGGAGTCCGAAAGGAACCGCCAGCCCTTTTCGCCATGTAAAGGTGGTCAGGTATTGAGCCCCCCAAAGCCTCGGGGGGTGCCCACCCGGGCTTGGATAAGCATAAAATTTAGACTTGATTGCCGCGGAACAGAGAACCCCCAATTTCGCCGCAGGGCACACAAGGGGGCTGACCGGGGACTAAAATTTTTCCCTCAATCACACCTAGCCCCAGCATGCGTTTGATCTCAAGCCCCACTCACCCTTTTTTGCCTCGAAGGGGAATCGGGGTTTTCTGGACAACAACCCCAGGCTCTGTCCGAGTTGTGCTAATCAGAGAGGCCCTTTCCCGGGGGCCACTGACATCCCCCAACGGCCCGGGATAACTGTTTCCAGCTCCTGCCGCTGTCTGGGCTTAAGCCGGGGTTAAGGTCGGGGTGTGGCGGAGGGGGGGGGCGGGCCCGGAGGAGGATCGGGGTCCCTGTCCTTCCAGGGTTTTCCCAGCAGGTTCACGAAAAACCCCGCCTTTGGGGGGAATTGGGTTGACCCAAAAAAGCCCACCAGTCCCTTCCCCCCCTTAACTTCGAGGGCCCTGCCAGGGGGCGCAAGAGGGGAGGTGGCCGGACCATGCCCCTTCCCCGAACCCCAAGAACGGCCCTTTTGTAGTACCGGCCCTGCGCTGTTGAGCCCCCCTCCAGTGATTTTTTGGACAGGCAATTTTCCAAATCTATCGCCGAATCGGATATATTCCATATGTTTGGGGAGGGAAGACCTCTTCTTCCCACCCTTTCTTTCAAAATATCTAATATCCCCCAGGTTGCGCCCATAGTAGTTAAAAAGGGGAGAACCCCGTGGAGGCTTGTGGGACTTCCCATGGGAAAAGGACAGGGGAGGAGCACCCCAGTTCCTTCCATCCGCTGACCCCCTTAGCAATTTGCTTGAAGTTTGATTAAACCTCTACTAATCCGGGGGTTTGAGGATGATAAAACAGGTCTTTAAATGCTTTTTTTTCAGTAATCTGGCAGTCTCCTTAAACGTTTCGAGGTGAAGGGGTCCCCGGTCTGTCAAGACTTCTTTGGGGACCCCCCCGGGCCCGAAACCCTAGTAATTCCCGGGGATGGCTTTAGAGGTACGGGAAAGGGAAAAAGGGTTGGGACTAATCCACAGGACAAAAAAGTACTTGTGTCCTCGGGCTGGGGGCCCCCAGGGCCCCCCGGGTCACCCATTCTGGGGAAAGGGGAAACCAATCAGGGGAATGGGAAAGGGGACCGGTCCCCCCTAGGAATTTTGCAGTTGACACTGGGGAGGAAGGGAAAAACCCAAAAACCCCCTCATTAATTCCCGGGAGTAGAACGGGCTTTATCCCCAGAGTTTTTTTTTTGCCCAGGTGGCACCTAGAGGTGGGGGGGCACTCCCGACCTGCCCCGGGGAAAGGAGGGCACTACGCACCTGCTCCCCCGCTGCGCTAAGGGGAAAGGAGGCAATCACACAAAGGGGCCCTGTGGATCGACGATTAGTCGCTATTGACAAGGACCACTGCATTTTTTCAAATTTAGGAGTCATCATTCCATTGCTCCTCCCAAAAAAACCGGCGTTTTAAATTTAACCCCCACGGGGGGGGTCAGCCCACCCCACTGGGGGGGGTTTTCCCCGCCCGCCCGGGGGGTTTGGGGGTGACGGTTTCCGCCCCGGGGGGTTAAGTCAGGCATGCCCTCTCTCTGCCGGCTGATTCAGGGGGGGAGGGCGACGGTTATCTCCGGCCCAAAAAGGCCCCAAAAACCCCCGGGGTGGAATTTTTTCCAACTTTTATTTTTGACCAGTCCCGCCCTTTTTATCACCGGGGGGAGGATCAGGAGGCGGGACGGGAGCTTTAAAAGACCCCCCGTAATTTTATGCCGCGGGCCCGTACCAGCGGGTGTCTCCGGGGACCGGATTCCGGGCTTAAAATTTAGCCACTGTTGCGGTTTAAAAAGCGGCGAGCAACAATTTAAATTTGCTGCCGGGTGAACAAACCTGTGGGGTCCGTTTCATCCCAGCCAGTATGTGGGACCGCCAACGGATTAGCCAACACACCAACCCCCCCTCACCCCCCACCTGCATTCCTCCCTGCCCCGGGTGTTGGCGCCCGCCCCGGGGCCAAACCGGGCCCGGGCAGGGTGGGGTTGGGTCTGGAACATACCCCGGGGAGTTTGACATGAGGCGGTCCCCTAGAGTGTGAGGCCGCCTGGCTCCAAAGCTCTATGAGCCAGCCATGTTCTTTAACCGCCGCCCCAAACCGCTGGGTAAAAAGGGGGAAAGGCCCGGAGCAGATAGGCCCACCTGCTTATTATTTGCAGGGGGTGTTTTCAAATGGCGGCAATGCCCCACCAGCCCCCAAGGGCCAGGTTTTTTGTTGGTTGGCCCCCAGGGTCCAACCTATGCTTTTTTTTTTATTCCCGCCAGTCTGGGGGACCCCAGGTGGTAAAAGGGGCTTGGTTTGAGGGAAAGGGGGCTTCCCCCAAAAGAATACTGACCCTTTGCCCCCCCCAGGGCAGCCCACCCCCAGCCCCCCCCCACACCCTGGCCACTCCGGGTGGGGTAAAGGGCCGGAGGGGGCCCGCACCGGAAAACCCCGGGCACCCCCCCCGCCTGAATACTCGCCCCCCACGCCCCACCTGGGTTTGCAGGTCCCCCCTTTTCCCGGACCTCCATCCTCCCCACTCGCCACTGTCACAAGAACAGACATTGACAGATAAAAGTTGGGGCAGCCACCCGTATTGTGGTATCCTGGTGCAAAAGTCGTTTTTTAACTAAAACACTGAAGTACACAACCCAGTCCAAAAAAAGACTAAAGAAACAAAGGAAAAAGGGGGAGGTTTTAAAGGGGGGACAGGAAGTGAGGGATGGATCCGCCGGGTCTTCCACCATTGGCTCGTACGGGGGGACATCAGAGGGGTGGGCTGGTGTGGCCGATTCCCTTGGCCCGTCCCAAATGATGTCAGGTGATCCGGTGGGAAAACCCGGGATGGTCACAGGCAAGGGAGAAAAAAGTCAGGGACTCTGCCACACCCCGCATGCCTCCCCGGCCCCTTCACCGCCCCTTTTGTTCCCCCATGGCCGGGTGGAAATATATTGGCATAGCCATCACCGTAATTGCTTTTTTTTCCCCCCAAAAACCCAATCAAATTGGGAAGCCCATTCTTCAAACGTTTAAGGGAAAATTGAAATATCTTCGTAGTACATGTTTAATTTTTCATCCTTCAACCTCCCAGTGAAGAATACAGATCATTTAAATGAATCTAAAGCTTTTAAAATAGGCCTAAAAAATATTTTTGCATTTCATCTTAAAAATGATATCCCATCAATGTAAATACGCTTTATAAAGTGTCAGGTTGTGGAATTAAAAAGTATGCAAGTTTACAGGGTGATTGTACTTATAAGTACAAACTGTGCTACAAGGAGCAATTGATTGAGTGCTTTTATAATTTTGGGGATGAAACTGTTTCGAACCGGGGTCCATACAAGAAAGGCTTTAAAACGTTTTGCTGTGGCTGAGACATGTACTTGAACTGTAAAACGAAAATTTTCTTCCATCAGCTGCTGGGGATTCACCACCGATACAGTGATATAAATACACCGAGTGGTGCAGGAGAGTAATATGGAAAAAGATGACCCGCTGTAACCCCTAATGGGAGCAGTTGAAAGAAAAAGGGGCAGTGGGGTAACAATGTAAAGCAGTTTTTATTTGGAATACTATGGCATTCCCGACCATTATATTGTTACAATTAATTACAATCAGATGTCAAAAAAAAACAATAGCGTTAGCATGAATTTATAAAGCGGCCAGGAAAATAAGGTGTAACCACACGGGAACAGTAGCACTGCTTTGGGGGGGGGCCCCCGTCCAAAAAACGGGGAGAATTTGCGCGCAAAGTATGGGTCCCGCGGAAAAGGGGGTGGCTTTCCCAAGTGTAGGTTTTATACATCACGATTTGAACGGGGAAAAGTTTTTATGCAACATTTCGGCTCCCCCTTTTACATGGGCCCCAGGAGAAAGCTAAAACGGAAAGGGGTCAAAACTGCAAAGATCAAAAAATCTGTGGAAAAACCAAAAACAAAAGACAGTAAGACTAACTTTGCTATAGAGTCAAAAGGATAGCAAAGTTGGGTACCAAGAATTTAAATACACAAAATTTTTTTTTTTTAAAAGGGTTTTATCTGGGGAAAGGGCCCCAAAAAAAAATATCAACCCAAAAAAAATTCCGGCCCTTTTTTGGGGGGGGGGGGGAAAAGTAAAACCCCCAAAAAACAGGCAGAAAGCCCAGAATAATAAATTATTCCCAAATATTACATAAAATATCTGAAGAATACTCCAACACCAAGCCAAAGCGAAAAAAACCCCAGGAAAATTTTTTCTCTATGGTTTTTTGTTTGTTTTATGGTTGGGCGTGAAGACTAATATGATTCAGTGTGTCACTCTCTGTGTATTTCATGTTTGTACTCATTTAAATAGCCGCTTGTAAAATTATTGTCATATTGTATTATAAAGTTTTTTCCTCTACACCCTTTACCTGTTTCTTCAAGGGTAAGTTTCTCATCAACGTTATTGGGTTGGTCTTATTTTTTGATGAACACACACATACATAGTTTTTAAGGTTTTCACAGCCCCTAACCACAACAGTGCCTCATGAATGACAACACACTGATTATTTTTTAGATTTTAAAACCACACAAGTGCTTTAAGTATAACACAGCCTGTCACTCAATTTAAGAGACTTACTTATTATGGCACAAAAAAACAAATGTTTTAATGATATTCGACCAAATATTATCTTGGTCTACAAGAATACTTTTAAACATAAAAAGACTCAGCACTTGACTATGGCCATTTATCAGCCAAGAATACCTTATTTCCATACTGTTCCAACTATTGAGTGGAGCCCTCACCCAGCCAAAATAAACCTTGCAGCACATGTAATGGAAAAAAATCTGGCTGCACCATTTCCAAAAAAATCTAACTTATTCCAATCCTCTATGACATTAGGACAAAGCATAGAAAGTTAAAAGCATGGTATTTTTTAAAGAATAATAATAATACCACTGCAACAAAAATAATAGAAAATAAGTATATAGGAAAGTCGAAAAAATAAAAAAATTTTTTAAAAATTAAAAATTAAGGAAAGGGTTAAATTTATTTTTTTAAATTTTTATTTTTATATTTTTTAGTCTTTTTTAGGAAAAAGGGCTTTTAACAAAAAGGTTTCCCAGGAAATTTAAAAAGGGAAAATTCCAAATGGGGTTTTTTAAAAATAATTTTTTGTTGGATCCCTTTGATACCACATTTTCATTCCCCCCTTTTTCACTTTTTTTCCCGTTTTGCTGAGGGCCTAGAAAATGCCCGCCCCGCGCGGGCCTTAAAAATTTTTTAAAAAAATTAAATTTTTAAATTGGGTTCCAATAATTTTTGGGTTTAAGGTTTTTTATACCACAGTATTTCGGCTTTAAAAGGAAATTTTGGCAACTGTCCAACCCATTTTAAGCATAACAATTGGCCTTTAAAAACCCCTTTCCAAAACCCAAAGCTTTTTGGTTTAAACTTTAAAAAATTTCATTTTTGAAATTCAAACATATTTTGCAAGGATTTTAAAGGAATTGCCTGTCGAAAAGGTGTAAATTTTTCAAAAATTTCACATTGGAAATTTTAAAATTAAAATTAAAGTGCCCAAATCCAAATCACAGGGAAAAAGATGAAAAGGGTAAAGGTTTTTTAAGGGGAAATTTTTCACCCCTTAAAAATGCCTTTCCTTTTGTGTAATAAATTAATTATCTCCTGTACCGCCACGTCCACACCTTGAACCTGTCCCAGTCATTCAAACATAAGAAAAATGTTCCTCTGGATTATCAAGAGGAGCCTGATAGGGCCGCAAATATGTAAAAAAAAGAGAAGGGAAAAGGCAGGTGCCATCTCGGGGCAGGGAAAACCACGGGGAAGTGAAGTTTTTTGATCGGGGGGATCACCCGGGATAGACATGTTAATGGGGTAGGGGTTGGGAATGAAAAAGGGAAAATTTAAAAATTAAACAATGTAAAGTAAGTCTAAAATACCTAAACAATAACTATGATCGAATAAAATGAACAATAAAACAGCCGGGGAAACCCCGGGGAAAAAAAAAAAGGCTGTAGTTATCAGCAGGAGACGGAATCCCATGGCAAGCAAGAAAGGGAATGGAGATTGGGGCGAAGACGGTTAAAAGGGGAGGCAGCCAACAACGTGGGAGGGATGGGGGGGGGACCCAACGCCACCTTTTCACAGTGACCGAAACTGCAAGCTATGGACATATATAAAGCAAGTAGGGGTTCAAAAAAGGGTTGGGGAACCCGATAAATTTCTTTAAAAATGGGCCCATAAGAAAAAGACCCTTGGGAAAAATTCCAATATGGGCTTCCAATTTGGGATCATACCACCAAATAATTTCCAAATTTCAGCCTTCTACCCACGGGAAGTTGGGGGAATTAGTGAGTTGGAAAGTTCAAATGGCGCCAACGTGGCGTCATACCACCAAATAAGTATGTACATTGGTTTTGGTTAGCCGGGGAACCCACCTACCAAATTTGGGAAGATGGGGTCAGTTCACCTCCCGGGAAAGTTGGAAAATTAGTGACATTGAAAGTTCAATATGGGGGACGTGGCGCCAAAACCCTTTAAATAAGCACCATTTTTGTTAGCCGGGAAGCCCCCCCAAAATTTTCGGAAGAGGGGGCCATAAATAAGAAAGTTCAACTTTGGGGCGGTTCGTTTTTAAACGTATGACCTTTTTGGTAAATTTCGAAATGAAACCGCAACTTTGTGGCTGTAAGGAATAACCCCACATTTCACCCTTTCTACCATATGGGAATTTGGGAGAATTAGGGGTGACTGAGTGAGTGAGTGAGTGAGTGAGTCAGGGGGCTTTGCCTTTTTTAGTATAGATGAAATGTCATGCCGTTTTCCCATGCACCTGATTAGCTGGCTGTCAATATAACGGGAAAAATTTCCCAATTTTTCCCAGATACAGTGGAACCTCGTCATGACCATAATTTCTTCCAAACCTCTGGTATAAACCATTTGCCTGAATCGGCAATTTTCCCCCATGGGGTTGTATGTAAAACAATTAACCATTCAGACCATAGGAACTGTTTTAAATATATTTTTAAAGATTTTAAGCAAAAATATATTTAAATTCCCACAAGAATGACAGTGTAATAGTAAACTAATGTAAAACATTAAAACCCTGACAAAACACCCAGGCCCCCCTGCTCACCAAAAACCGCCGCCTCAGCGCCCCATCTCTCTCCCAGCATGTGGGCCCCCCCCCCTCTCTCCAGCAGCACTCCCCCCAGACGCAACCCCGCCTTCTCCTCCTTCCCCCCCTTTCTGAAATTAGCAGTTCAGCTATACCTTGAAAAGGATGCTGTATAAGCATTTTTTTTGATTTTTGCGGGGGAAAAAAGAACATTTAAAAAAACCAACTTTATTTAAAACCAACCACAACAACCAAGAAAGTAAAAAAAGGGATTTGCATATACCCTTTTCCCCGGATTGCTGTATAAACATTTTTTAATGAGTTTTAAGCACAGGGGGAAAAAAAAAAGAAAATTTGAACAAACCCAACTTTTTTTAAAAAACCAACCACAAGCAACCAAGAAAGTAACATTACAGGATTTTCATTAGTTGGCCATTGCTGATAAAATTTTTTAATGAGTTTTAAGCAAGGGGAAAAAAATGAACATTTGTAAAAGTGAAAAGTAACACTGAAACAATTCTCTAAACAAAAGTGAAATTTGAAAATCCGTTACAAAACCATAAACCAAAGAAACTAACCTTGATGAGTCAAGTTCGGGCAAGAAGTGAGGAGGAACTGGGTGGAAGGAGGTTACAGTTTTGGGGGGAGAGTCGGGCTCGATAGGGGGATGTTTTTCCTTCGGGTTTTTTCTTTGTGATTTTTTGGGATTTCTGGTTTTTTTAGTTTTATCTGGTGGGGGAAAGCCTCATGCAGCCATTCCCAAAAAAAATCCTTTTACCCAACCCCCCCTTACTGGCAGTCTGGCTTTTTTTACATTTTGCTTGCCAAGGTTCTAAATTATAAATGAGTAAACGGGTAAACATTTTTTCCACCTTTTCCCAGCCGAGACCTCGCCAAAAGCTGTAACCCTTTTGAAATCAGCTGCTTTAATAGATTCTTTCTTTTGAATACAAATCATGGGTTTTTAAAGACAGTAACCCCAACCCAACGCCATACTTTTCAATAATTTATTTTTTTATTTGATTTAAATTTTTCGAAAAACTTTCCTCCCACCCCATTTGCTTAGAAGCCAGGGTTAACGAAAAAGCACACAAAAAAAAGAGCACAAAGAGATCACAAATAAAGCACGACATCTGACTGAGAACAATGAACAGGGGCGGCGAACACATGCTTAAATACCAGAAAATTGATAGTGAACCAGAAGGGAAATGAAATAGAGCAAAAAGGGTTCACAGCAAAGGCACGCCTGCAACACACAACAACGCCTGACCGAGAACAATCAACACGGGAAACATCACCCCAGCCAAAAGGAAACGGCTTGTTGTCCCAGTGTGGGGTTGTGAACCCAATAAAGTTTGGAAAACGTTTTTGAAACCGAGGTAATGACGGCGTGGAAACCCGAGGTTCCACTGTAATAAAGTTTTTTGATTTCCCTCTGTCCTCTTTTCCCCATCTGTAAAAAAATTGTTGTCCCAGATGTCCACCCATAAAAATACCGGAGCATGGCCGCTTCCCTTTCCCAGGCTGAAATACCATTTTAACATTTTAACGTATCCTGTGAAAACTTTTATAAAAGTGAGGAAAGGGAAGATGGCATGCTTTGATTTGTTCTGAATGTGTTCATCTGGGCTTAGTTGACCAAAATAAAATGGAAAAAAACCCAAAAATGTACAGATTTTATAAATAACACATATTAACAAATATATTTTTTTATTTTCATTATTATTATCCTTTTGTACTTGAGCTTCCCCCTTTTTTTTGCGTTTCCCCCCCTTTCTTTTATTATTTTTACATAAATTTGTGGGGAAAAATTTTGGGCTTTTTCTTGAGAAAGTTGAAGTTTTGTGAGATCTTTAGAAAAAAGGGTGGAAAACCCTAGTTAAAACAGATTGCTTTTTTGACCAAAATAGCTTTATCTTTAAAATTTCAAAAGGTTTCCAAACCTGACCCTGGCATGTAGACTGGGCAACAGACATGTTGGAGCCCCCTGCTGAACTGCTCAATCCGGCACTTTCCATCCAAACCCCACCTCCCGACTTCCCCACACCCAACGAACTCAAAAAATCAATAGTGGGTCACCGAAAGAAGTACAGGCGTGCTGCTTCATTTGTTTTTTTCAGAAGCCACCCAAAAAAGATTCGCCCCAGGTGTTTGGATTCCCAGGTGTTTTAGTTCCCTTTGGGAGCTATGGACCCGATTGTTTCTACCCACAGACTACCTTTTTGACTCTGATTTGCCATTGTTAAACATAGGGAAAACGGCCAATGGTATAATGTCAGAATTTAAATTTGGGAAATAATTTTTAAAACCCGTAAAATTGTGAATTTTTTTTCTAAATTGGGGGGCTTTTTAAAAGCAGAATCTGGGGCAGCGTTTACGCGCCGGATCAAACCCCCCAGACCCCGACCAAGATCTTTATGTCCGTTTTAAAGATTATCATTTGTTAGAGGTGAGGGAAATTTCCCCTCAAAAAAAAGGAAATATTATATATAAAGAGCCAATTGCCTTCCCTGACTTTCCCCCAGCAACAGTATAAAACCCTTCTATAAATTTTAAAACAGCGCCAGGGGAAAAAATGTCAAAACGGCCTTTGTATCCGCAAAACTGAAAGTGGAATGGCGGGGGATTTTTTTTTTTCAAGGAGGAGGAAGAAAATGAGTTAAGAAAGCTGATCCGGACTATTCTGATACAAAATTTGGGAGTCATGGCGTAAATGATAAAGCTAGGATTAATAATCACGTCTGATCTTTTTTTTTTTAAAATAGGGGGTTTTTTATCAGCATATATTCTCATATTCTTTTTAAAAATTATTACTTACTTTTACTTATCATTATTTAGTATTACTGGGTTTAAATTTTGTTTTTTAGTTTAATTACTTTTTCCCTCCTCTTTTTTTTTTTTTTTTTTTTTTCTAATTATTTCAGTACCCTAAAGGGACTGTTAAAATTCATACCCTTTGGGTTTTGCTGTTATTGCTATTCCCAAAGATTTGTTATGCTTTTTTTACAATCTTTAAACATCCCCGGGGTTTTTTTATCTGGGATATCATTTTAATGCACTAAAATTGATGAAGATTATTTTAAATGTATGTATTATATATATAATATGTAATGTATATTATATATATATAATAATGAAAATTTTTTTCTTTTTTTTTCCTTTTTAAAGCATATTGGTAACGATATCTCTATTTTTTTAACCTTGGCCCACTGCATGGGGCTTGTTTTGGTTTTACATTTCCCGGGGTTGAGGGACTGGGACTGCATGAAGTGGGTTTTAGCCCACCTGGGGGAGGCAAAAGGGAGGGGGGGGGGGGAAGAAAAGAAAGGTTGATCTATATCTAATCTATCATCTAAACTTTATAATTAAATACAACGTAATAAAAAGATGATGGAACAATTTGGGGGGAATAGGAAATTAAGACCTAAACTATTTCATTCCAGTTAAGACTATAAATGACACCAAAAACCGAATCAGTGTCTCCATGAGGGGAAGTTAACCCTTAAGCTGGAATGTTAAAGGCCTGAATCCAATTTAAAAGAAAAGAAAGTATTTTCCCACCTAACGGGTTAAATTTAAAATAGTTTTTTTTAAGAAACCCCACTTACGAAGGACGCCGGCTGAAAAAAAGGTGGCCAAATGTTCCATTCTATTTTTACAAAAAAACAGAGGGGGGGGAATTTTCCTAAAGAACAGCCCATTTGTAGCATCAGATGTAGTATTGGATCCTAAAGGGGGAAAATATGGATGGTCAGGGGAGACTTATCTAATTTAAAATGTTTTTTGAAAATGTTT
The DNA here is from genome assembly GCF_016835505.1 of Polypterus senegalus. Lineage (NCBI taxonomy): Eukaryota > Metazoa > Chordata > Cladistia > Polypteriformes > Polypteridae > Polypterus > Polypterus senegalus. Next base: position 21,294 of record NW_024378277.1, read on the forward strand.
ATGCACCTAATGTTATTAAGGAATTTATACAAAAATTTCATCCATTCCCAATCTGAACACTCATAAACATAATTGGGGACTTTAATTGGTTCTAAACCCACTTTTAGATAAGATTTCCCCCACAGGGGAAGGGCAATAACCCCCAAAAAGAAAATTTAAAAAGTTTTAACTGATACAACTTACGACCCCCTGATGTTTTAAACCCAAATTCAAGAACATATTCTTTCACCCCCAGTACATCATTGCTACCGGTTTTTTTTGTTTAAAAATTCTTTAAGTTTAAAATTTTGTAAATAATTTTTTAAATTTCCCGATGCTTTGGGAAAAAAAAATTTCAGAACCAATGTTTTTTGGGAAAAAATTGATAAAATTTTTTAAAAAAATTTTTTTCCTGAAAAAAATTTTTGGGAGGAACACTCGGGGAAACTCTAAGGCCTTCTTAAGAGGACAGATTATCTCATATTTTTCCCCACAGAAATAAATCCAAGCAAGAAAGTAGAGAGAAAAAAAGGAAATTCAAAATGATGAAAACTGCCAGATAGAACTCAAAAAGAGGGGGCCCTCTAATTCAGAATTAAACCCTTGACCAAAGAAACTGAACAACTTTTTACAAATAACATCATTTTTTGAACATGGAAAAAGTAAAAGTTTTTAGCAACAAATTCAAAAGCAAAAGTGCGCAATCTTATTACTAACAAATGGAGATAAAATCATGAACAAAAAAAATATAATGGTTTTTTAGAGACTAATAAACCCTATATACTACTGAGTTTAAAAAAGCAAATAAAACAATGCATTTTGGTAAATTACAGATACCACAAATTGCCTTATTGTGTGGAGGAGCCAAAACCCCCTTTCATTATCAGAATTACTGGATGCTATAAAGTCACCCAAGGTGGAAAAGCAGCAGGCCCTGATGGCTACCCTGCAGAGTTTTTCAAAAATTCTCCGCCCTAGCTCCCCCATTAGCAACATTTAAAACCAAGAAACCCAATTTTTCCACAAACCTTTGCCAACACAATCACTGTCTTTCCAAAAAAAAATAAGGGCTTATTAAATGTGCATCATACAGACCAATTTCCTTTGAATAACGCGTTAAAATACTCTTAAAATCATAGCTAGAAGGATGGAAAAGTGCTCCCTCAATAATATCACAAGACCAAACTGGATTTATTAGGGGCGACATCTTCAAATCTTGCGCCTTTTTAAATTTAAAATACCAAACAAATCAAAAAACCCCCCAAATATTATTATCATTGGATGCAGAAAAATTCAATATTTAATGGAAATCTTTTACTATTTTGGAAGTTTGGGTTTTGGCCCCAAAATTTGTGCATGGAAAATTATGTATACTAACCCAGAAGCTTAGTTTGCATCAATAACATTTGCCAGACTACAAATAGCGGCACAAGACAAGGATGCCCTTTGTCACCACTGTGTTTGCAATTGCCATTGAACCACTGGCAATACATTGTAAATACTGATCAGATAAAGGGGGTTAAAAGAAGGACTGGAAAAGAAAATCTCATTATATGCAAGACATGGTACTTTTATATCGGGCCCCGAAAAAATTTGTGCCTGCAGTCTTAGCAGCACCCAGAATTTCAAAAGCCCCTGGTCTCAGAAAACGAATAAAAGTGTACTCTTTCCGTGTTCCAAGCATATAATAAATTGAACCCTTCCTTTATCATTGCAGAACAGTTTAAATACCGGGGGAAAAATCACAAGTAAACATAAAGCTCTTTATCAACAAATTTGTGCTGTATGGAAAAAAAATTTAAAAAAGACTTGCATAGATGGTCAACCCTTCATTCACACTAGCTGGAAGAATTAACACTGTTAAGATGAATATTCTTCCTAAGCTCCTTTTTTTTTCAAACATACCAATATACATTAATAAATCGAAGCAATTAATTAACAATAATATTTTTTAATTCTAAACATCCAAAGCCCAAAAAGAGCACCCCCACAAAAAAAAAAGGGGGAAGGATGGCTCTACCCAACTTTCCCGTTTTATTTAAGGCAAATATACAGCATTCCTGGGCCCAAAAAGAAGAAATAACAGGCATGGACCTAATAGAAGTAAAATCCTGCAGTACTTTTTTGTATTCCTTGCTTTGTGCCCAATAAAACACGTATCGCAATACACTAATAACCCCAAATTTTGCTCCACTATTAAACTGGAACCAATTGAAAGATTTTAAAACGGATTCTTTCTGTGGCACCCCGCAAAAAAACCACCCCTTTTTAACCCCCACAAAAATATCGTTTTTAATATCTGGAAAAAATTTGGGAAATTTAAATTGCTTAGAGACCTTTTTTTATAGAAACGCTTTATCCTATGAACAATTCGCCAAATTTAACACCACTACAAATTTTTCACTATCTTCAAATCCCGGGAAATTTGTTTAAAAAGAACCTTCCCGATTTTCCTCATCCGCACCTCATCCACGCTGGAAAAAATTTTTGCTCAATTTCAAGGAGTTAGACTCCCTCTCACAAATATAAAACTTTTACAATCCTTCCTTTCAAAGATCCAAGAGGACACTGGGAAAATGACCCCCAATTAATATATCAGAAAAAAGGGGAAAATAGCAAGCAGAAATTCCTAAGCTCCATATGCAAAGCATAAAATTTTACAACTCAAAATTATATATCGAGCACATCTGTCCGACTAAAACTCTCCCAAAAAGTTTCCCGGGCATGACCAACCCCGGGTTAACCAAGCCCCCCCTACCGGTTACATGTTCTGGGCCCTCCAAAATTTAAACATTATTCTGGACAAAAATTTTAATTCCCCCAGACAGTCTTGGACTCACAATCCCCCCTAACCATTAAAGCTGTGTTTGGGGTTCTTCCAGAGGGTCTTAAAGTGGAGAAAACAAACAAACTGTATTGCTTTCACTACACTGCTGCACGCAGACTTATTCTGATAAACGGGAAGAACCCAAACCCCCTTTTTTAAGTCAGTGGAAACTGATGTGTTATATTTTTTAAAAATTTGGGAAAAAAATCAAATACTAGTTAGAGGATCTGTAGATTTTTTCAAAACATGGCAGGATCTAATCAGAAATTTTTGAAATGTTTTTAAAAGCACAGAGAAGTTGATTTGGGTTTTTTAAAACCCTTAAAAATTTTAAAATTTGGGTTTCTCTCTCGGGGGGGGATCGACTGTTTTTAGCATTTTTTTTTTTTTTGTAAAACTTGTTGCTGGTAGATTGTAATAAAAAAAATAAATAAATAAAAAAAAAAAAAAAAAAGAACTGTGCCAATGAAAGTCGAAGCAATTAGGGCAAAAAAACAAGACTAAAACATTCAAGATATTGGTAAAACCTTAGGATCTAAATCAACTGTGGAATATCATTAATAAAGAACATGTGATGGCTCGTATACAAAGACTGGTAGGCGGAAGACCTCCACTGCTGATGACAGAATCCTCACTATGATAAGAAAACAAAAGCCTGTCCAACAGATCAAATGATCAAATGTGTGCCATTTTGACACTATTCTTTGCCTTTCTTAATAGTATTTAGTATTTTGAAACTCTTGCCCCATTTTGGGGTTGTGTGACCTGAATACATTTTTCTTGAGTTTGGGGTCTGGCAGTCAGGGTGAGGCCTTAGTTCAGACTGGGCTTGTGGTTTTCTGAGGCTGACTTTTTGTATGTTCAATTCATAACATAAGTGCTGCCTTAACGCTTCTTGGCTCAGTTGTGTTTTATTGCTTTGTCAAGTCATGCAAAATAACCAGATAAAGGCCTACATGAGATTTTAAGTCTGGCTGTTCCATTTGGAACCTGTTGCTGTTGTCACTCAGCATGAGGACTAAGGAGATGTCAACGACAGTAAAGTATGCCATCACTGTTTTGAGACAACCATTTTTATTTTATTGTGAGGGAGAAAGGTGGACCCTGAGATGCAAAACACACACCAGAAATAAGGTCACAAAAAAGGCAAAGGTCAGAATTGAGAGGACAAAGAGATCAAGACGTCAAACCTAAAGGGCAAAGCCAATACCAGTACTAGGAACTACTTGAATTGAAGCTTATGATCACTGAGTTCTTTATAAGATTTGTAAAGTGTGTCCACCAAGGGATAGTGAGTAAAATGAATGCCAGACATATTTATGTCAATAGCACCATGTGACACTACTCAGTGCATTGTGTAAAACATCAAAACAAGTCATTAATTAAACTAAACGTTGTCAATTCAAGTCACAATGAAGTTTAAACCATAAAAGCAAAATCCTTAACATACAAAACCATGTAATAAAAAAAAATATAATTGTGGAATGCCCGTAAGCACTAAAATCTGAGACACAGGAAAAACTTTCCGTTTATCAATATCAACCATTTGGTACATTATTGAAAAGAAATACTGTACTGATGAGCTCAGTAATACCACATGGCCTGGTAAACAAAGAAAGACTTCTGCAGTGGATTTCACAGTATGCCAGATCCAAAAAACACTCTCCATGATTTAGGTATGGCTGTTGTTGAAGATGACACAGAAGAGAATATAGCACAAGCATAAATTCAGAGGGTTCACCATGAAATGTCAAGCTGGTAAGCCTTAAGACTAAAAATATCAGGTTACAGTTTTCATAGAATAATAACACCTAGGGACAAATGAGATGAAGATTTAGCTACTGTATACCAGAGTGATTGAAAGAGAAAGGTGTGAGCGAAAGAAAGGGACAGCTCATGATCCTAAGAATACCACCTCCCTCTGTGAAACATGGTGGAGGTAGTGTTTTGCTTTGGGCATGTATGGCTGCCACAGGAACTGGTTCCCTAGTACTTATTGATGAGGTGACTGCTGATTAATGCAAATGGATGAATTCTGAGATTCAAAGAACAAGAATAATCTGAAACTCAATGGGCGGTGGTTGACACTGTTGCACGGCATAGTACTATAGCAACCAAACAATTCTTCAAGTCTGGGCTGACCTGCTTGACCTGCTGCCACCACAACCCTCACCAGGAAAAATGCATGGGAGATTGCATCCATACTTATTTAATTATCCTAGATTTATGCTGAAAATCTGCTCTAAGACTTCATATCCTTTGTTTGATTTCAGTGCCAGTAGATTTGGGTAGAGAGCCACTCTAATAACAATTATCTTACTAAAATACATATGGAGTGATGGCTAGAGGGAAACTCTGCCACATTTGAATATTCTGTACAGTAGATTTTTTTGTTCTCTGTGTTTTCTTGTCCATTTTAGTATGAACAGGTACTCCCACTTCCACAATGTCATATATTCATTCTTAAACCTGCTTATTCCAGCTCAGGATTCGGAGTATCTGGATACTGTCAGGTTCAGGACAGAAATGAACAAAGATAAAGCTTCATTTCATTACAGGAGATAATCATGGACACCCACACTCACTCACATTGGGACTATTTAGAGCTTCCCCAACCTATCCTGTATGTCTTCAGGGTGTGGGAGGAAACAGGGGACCCATAGGAAATACTGGATGAATACAAAAACTCCAGACAGACAATTTGTTTGTAGGGATTTGATTACAAGACACCATGCTGTCTCAGGTCACTTCCTAGGAGCCTGCATGGATGCCTGGCTTTCTTTCTTCCCTAAAAATAAAGAGCTACAACATCTAAATAGGAAAAAGATAGTTACAAAAAATAAATATGTTTAGGTTTAAAAAGCAACAGATATCTATAAATAAAATGTAGATAAAAAACAAGAAATGTGGTAGTTAGTAGTGAAATTCTCCAATTTAATTTATCATCTTACTTTAAAACAAAACTTTCTCCTTTGATTTGACCTCACAGTTGCTTTATCAAGGTTGCTTATTGCTTGTTTCCATATCTATACTAATAAAAGCAAAGCCATCACTGACTGACTGACTGACGACTGACTCATCACTAATTCTCCAAGTTCCGTGTAGGTAGAAGGCTGAAATTTGGCAGGCTCATTCCTTACAGCTTCCTTACAAAAGTTGGGCAGGTTTCATTTCGAAATTCTAGCGTAATGGTCATAACTGGAAGCTATTTTCTCCATTTACTGTAATGGAGTTGAGCTTCGAAAGCCGTGGGGCCGAGTTTAGTGTGACATCATCCGCCTCACGTAATCACGTGAGACTGACTGTCAACGCATGCGTACGAAAACCAGGAAGAGCTCCAAAAGCGCTGAAGAAAACATGCATTATATAATTGAGAAGGCAGCGAAACAATAAGAAGCGGCGGTGACATATACAACCATATTCATGAGTGCTGCTACTTTGAAACAAAGCGGTGTAAACCTAAAGTTCATAGACAGGCTGCCGCTGGCGTTTATCATTCCCACAGGTAATACAAGTTTAATGAGAGGACGCAGGATATAAATGAGAGTTTTGATCACTTTGTAACTAAGTTAAAATTGCATGGTGAAGGGCTGTGCTTATGCAAATTAGACTGTGTTTGTGGGATTGACGGATTATTAGGCGGTGGTGAGTCGTCATCATCTCCCTCCCATTCACCTCATTTCGCTCTGAGCTGAGCTCTGCAGCTAACGCAGTGTTACGGAAAACTAGTTTGTGACGCTGCCACCAAATACTCAAAGAAAAATCCAAAAGTTAATACTGTCTCTACAGTTTCTCCACACTGAATCCTCCAGGCACTACTTACAAAGATTACATTGACAATCGTTTACGTTATTTTTAAAATGTTTCCTTTTCTTGGCACAGCTGAGAAGTTTCGATGCATGTGCTCCATACGTGTTAAAAACCCACCATTTAATCACAGATTACATTGATAAAGCCCCATTCATTTTACCCCGCACCCTTGGTTTTTGAGAAGAAGTATGAAAAATATGAGGTTAACACAAAAAAACAGATCACCAATTGAAGCTTTATGAATAATCAATTGTCATCAATAATTGTTTGGAAAAAGCCATACCAGTGTAATCCTCCTTCCATTTTATAATTTTCCGCCACTAGCCAGATTAAATGAATGGTAAAAAGAAACCCGGGCAGGGTGACTTTTTTCAGGCAGGCGCACAGCTCAATAGCTCGAATTTGGATATAAGCGGTTCTATTTAGTCCAGAAATATTTTTTGTTAGGAATGGAAGTTGAATTTAGTCTTTAAATTTCTATGGTAAAGAAAAAGTTATGCAATGATGACTAATTTAACTTATAAACTCAAAATTTTTATATAAAGTCATTCCCGAATATAAAAAGTCAAAACTTGAATATATAAAGTCAGCTGTCGGAATAAACAAAGTCAAAACTTGAATATATAAAGTCATTCCCAAATATATAAAGTCAAAACCTGAGTATATAAAGACTTGGAATATTTCTGAATATATAAAGTGAGCGCTAAAATATAAAAAAGTCAAATCGGAATATATAAAGAAAGTGCTGCAATATATAAAGTCAAAACTTCAATATATAAAGTCAGCATGGGAATATACAAAGTCAGCGCTGGAATATCCATCCATTTCCCAACCGTTGAATCCCCCCAAAGGGTCACGGGGTCTGCTGAGCCAATCCCAGCCAACACTGGGCCAAGGCGAACCAATCCTGGGCAGGGCACATGCATCATTTTCAAAACATTAACCAAACAGTGTGTTTTTAATTTATTTTTCTAAAAATGTTTTTGTTAACTTAGTTCAGTTCAGAGTCGTTTCAATCAATAGATTTTGACTTTCACATATATATTCAATGTGAGTTTATATATCCGATGTTGACTTTATATAATCAGGAATGGCTTTATAAATTCGTCTGACTTTTTTATATTCAGGTTTTGACTTTATATATTCCAGCGATGACTTTATATATTCAAGTTTTGATTTATAATTTGGGAATGACTTTTTATATTCAAGTTTTGACATTTTATATTCTGCGCCTAATTTATATATTCATAAAATCAATGTATTGCCTGTTTGGCACCCTATAGTATATGTTGTGTGTATATATGTACACATGTATGTATATATATATATATATATATATATATATAACCAATATATACCAAATATATATATATATATATATATAACCAATTTATATATGTATAAAATAACGTAACATGATTGTTAATGTAATTGTTTTGTCATTGATATGAGTGTTGTTCTCATATCTATATTATACGAGGTGTGGCAGAAAGTAATGAGACTGGCAAACACTACAAGTGATCTGGCATTAGCTGCACTGTTGTCCTTGATAGAGCACCCGGGAACAGTACCTCCATAGCTCAGTGAGGGTTTCAACTCCTTCCGTTAACTACTGATTTTTGTGACTGCTATTAGCGGAGTTGTTTTTTGTGCTTCACGCAAAAATGGAACAGCGAATTTGGGGCAACGTTGCCATTAAACGATAATGTGACGTTTGAAAAGTTAAAACAGGCCTATGGGAACATTCTTTATCCCGAAACTCAAGATTTTGTTGGCACAAATCATTTTTGGAAGGCAGAAAACACGTTGAAGATGAACACCGTTTAGAGAGGGGCCTCAACTTCAAAACCCAAAGAAAACATCGAAGCGGTGAACATTCTTGTGAGATCAGACCGTCGCTTTAAAATTAAGAATGTTGAGTGAACAATTAAATTTGAACAGATTTACCGTTCATCAAATTTTGACTGGGGCATTTGCACATGAAAAGGGCTGTGCAAATGGTGCCAAAACTGCCCTCTCCATAACAAAAATTTTTGACCTCAAAAGGCATTCCTGTGGGCCCACCCCTTATTCCCTGACCCCAGTCCGGGACTTTTCCTTTTCTAAACGTTCAAAGGCGCCTTGATTTAGAAAACATCCAAACAGTGTAACAATTTGAAGACCATACCGTTGAAGACTTCCGCACTGTACACAGTGACGCCCATGGTGTAGCTGCCCAAGGAACACTTTGAAGGGGTAACATTGATGTTTCAAAAAATAAAAACTTTGGAAAAAAATCAGTCCATTTTTCTGCCACACTGATATATATATATATATATATATATATATATTTTTCCCCCCCAGTAGGGAGGCGGGATTGATTGACAGCACCGGGGAAACCACCCCCGGGGAAGGTGGGGGTATTAATTTCCCCCCTCTGCTTCCCATGGGAAAAAAAGCCCGGCCCTGCACCATAGGCATCGGACCGACGCGTTTTTTCCGCCTTCCTCCATTTTGCCCTGCGCCATCCCCCATCCCCCCCTTGCGTCCTTCCCCATTCCTCCCTTCCGCCCCCCCAAATTGGCCGGCCCGAATCGCGCCATTATGCAGGTTTATGATTTTGACCTTTTTAAATTTTTGTCTGTACAATATACGGGGGGGAAAACCCCCAACCCTCACGTCTCTCGTTTTTACAAGTGGGTAGCCGGCAGGTTTCAAAACCCCGAATGACGGAGGGACAGACCTAAAACACCGGTGCAGGGAATAAACCCCCCAGCCCGGGCCCCCTGCAGAAGCGCAACCGCTCCCAACCGGGAGCTGGGGGCCCCGAAGGGCCCGGTTAGGGAACCCCCGGGCGAGAAACCGCCCAGGCAGCCCCCCCCCATGGTCCCGGGGGGTTCGAGGATGTCGTGCCTACCTGGGCATGTTTTAAAGGGGGCGCCCCCCGGGAAAAAAGTGGCAGGGGCCCAGTGGGCGCCCATCTTGGGCCATCCCTAAAGGGACCCGGCCGGGTATTATGATCCCTGAGGGGAGGCCGCAACGACCTCCTCAACCCCGAATATTGGCCCCGCTGCTTGGCCAGCAGGGGGCAATGGGGAACGGGGCTTTGACCCCCCCGCCGCCCAGGCTTTTGGAAGTTCTGGGCAAGATGGGCCGCTCGCCGAGAGCCCGGGGCGGAAAGTCGCCGGGGGGTGGCCTGGAAGGCCTGGTAAAGCAAAATGCCATTTCCCCTGCCCAGCAGGCCCCGGGGCACCCATAAAAATATGCCCTCGGGGCCCCTGGGCCAGTTGGGGGTCCCCCCACTTGGGGTCAGAAAGCCTGCTCCGGGGAACCCGCAGGGACGGGCGCCCCCCCGAGCCCCTCACGCGGCGCAAGAACCCCAGCCAAAAAGAGAGGCCCGGGTCCGCCGGCTGTTTCAAGTGAGCCCGGCCACCTGCCCCAAACTGCCCCATCCCATCCCCCGGGGGCTATGGACTGCAGCGGGACATGGGCGGAGAGGTATTGTACCCGCCGCACCCCTTTTCAAAATTCCCAGGGGGAGTGGTGTTGTAAAGGGGACGCTGGGGGGCTTTTTTGATTGGGGAGCAACATTACCATTGGCTCGCGTTCTTTCCCAACAGTGGTTAAAGCAACTTTTTTTTTTACCTTTTACATGGGGGACTAGGTCTTTCGCCCCCTCAGCATCTTACCGGGAAGGGGGAACCAACCAAATGGGGGGCCGGTTACCTGCCCCCCCTTCCCAGTGATTCTGGGACAAGACTGGCGAAAAAATCAGCGGGCCGTCCGCCCCGGGCCTCTTGATCTTGTCATGGGGGGAAAAAGGCAACCCCCCCGCGGCCTCCACCCCCGGAAAAGGGAGCCCCTTGGGCGCTGGTGTCTGGGGGACCTTTGGGGTCGGGACCCTGCCCCGAAGATTCCGGAAAAGGGGCCCAGCCGGGAATTTTCCCCGGGGCCCGGGCCCCCAAACCCCCCGGGGCCGGGACCATCAATTTCGTCCCCCGCCCCCTTTAAGAGGGAGCAGTGGAATGATGACCCCGCGCTTTCGAACGATTTTCTGCCTAACAGCTCGCCCCGCGGAGGATCCACACCCGGGAACCCTTTTTTTGTCCGGGAAAATGATCTGTTGTCAGTGGCCCCCAAGGGGGCGGGCGGGTTGTTGCTAATCGCTACCTTCCGGGGGAGATATCGAGTTGGGATGCTCACCCCCCCGGGCCCCCCGGGCCCAAAAAACCCCTGGAAAATTAAGCCCGTTTTTAGGGGTGGGATCGGGAGGTCCGGGGTTCTGAAATCCTGCCCGGGGGTGCCAGACCCCAGATTCCTAGGAGGACCGTCCCCTCAGTCCCTTTTCCCCCCGGGACATCCCTTTGAAAGGATGGGGGTCGTTTTGGACCCCGGGACCCCCTCAACCGGGCCACAAGTTTTCCTGGTCATGGGGGACTATGCCACCCGGTACCCAGAGGCGTTCCCCGCGCCCAATACAAAAGCATGCAGGGGAACGGAACGCCCGCGGGCAACCCAAGGAGGCCCCCCGGGACCGGGACCCCCTTCCCCGGAACGTCAAGGGGGGGCCCAAATTACTGCAGATAAAGCACCTGAAAGGAGTCTATCACCCGCAAAAGGGGGTTTGGTTGGGGAAAACCCAAAAAAATTTAAAAAGGCCGGCGGGAGGAACTGGGGCCAGCTCCTCCCGCCGGTTTTTCTACCGGGAGGTACCCCAGGCCTCCGGCTTTCCCCCTTTTTTTAAAAAAAGGGGACCCGTAAAAAAGGGGGGGAGGCCCACTCTTCCCCTTTTATTTTTTTAGAAACCCCCCCACTCCAAAAAGGGGCCCCCAAAAGAACCGGTCTGGCGCGCACGCAGGGCCCGAGGGCCCCCCTTTTTAGGGTTCCCCCCCCAAGTTCGGCTCCCCATCCCCCTGGCTTTTGCCCCTGGAAGGGCCTTTTTTAAAAAAAAAATTTGGCAATTTTTAAAAACCCCCCCGCCAAAGAAAAAGGGCCTAACCTTTTGCCCTGGAATAAAAGGGGCTTTCCCCCCCCCCCCTTTTAGCAAAAGTTTTCCCGGGGGAAGGCTACCCCCATGAGAGAAACATGACCTGGGGTTTGGGGCAGCCCCCACCTTTTCCAAAACCGGAGGGGGGAGGCCCCCAAAACCCGGGGGAAAGGAAAAAGCAAAGGGAGGAAAAATTTGAAGCCCATAAAAAAAGGGGGTTTTTTTGGGGGCCCCCCCCCCCTTCTGGAGGCCCCTTTTGACTTTTACCCTAAAGGCCCGGGGAAAAAACCCCCCATGCCCCCAAAAGAGCCCTGAGCCTGGAGGGGGCCCAATTGCTCCCAAAACAAAAGGGGGCCCAACGGCATCCCCGGGGAAAAAGGGTTTAACCCCCCGGCCGGGGGAAAAGGCCCTTTTGGGGTGAGGGGCCCCCCTTAAGTGGAGTGACACCCCCCCGGGGCTCTTGGGCTTACCTGGTGACTTCATTCCGACCTGGGGGGGTCCTGCACAAGTTCCCCCCCCCGGGGAAAAGGTCCCATAAACCCCCCCCGGGTTTTTGGTTAAAGGAGGCCTTTCACCTGGGACCATCCCCCGACCCAAAAGAAAAACCGAAGGCCCCCCGGACCAAGAAAAAGGGGCGGGGGGGTTTTTACCCCCTTTTCCCCCCCAAAGGAGACCCTTGCTCCTGAAAAAAACGCCCCCAATTTTGGGCCCAAAAAAACCCTTTTCCCAAAACCCCCCCCGCCGGGCCCTTTTTACCTCTTTTGGGCCCCCCTTCCCCCCCCCCCAAGGCCGGGGCCGGGGGGCAGCGCCCATTTGAAAAATTTTTTTTATTGCCGTATCCGGGAACCCTACGGGCGGAAAACCTGGCCTTAAGGGGGACCCCCCTTATATTTTAAAAATTTTTGGTATGATATGGACCTATTCCCCCAAAATCAATCCGGGTTTTTAATTTCCCCTTTCACCAATAATTCCTTCCCCCCCGGGGGGCCCCCACCCAAAGTCCTCTATTAACTAGGGGCCCCCCCCCCCCTGCTAAAGGGGGGCGCCCTAGTAGAGGCGGTTGAAGGGGGAGCACTGGGAAACCACCCCGGAATGGTGGGTTAATTTCTCCCCCCTTTTTTTGGAAAAAAAACCCCGTTTTTTAGAGACTTTATTCCCCTTCCTCCCCCCCATTTGCCCCGGCCACCTTATCTTTGGGGGCCTTTCTCTTCCCCCACTTGGTTTTAAAATGGCCCGGAAAACCCCGGGGAAAAAATTTGGTTTATGATTTTGACCTGTTTAATTTTTTTTGAAATTGGAAAACCCCCCCTTCTAATGCTTTGGGAAAAATTATTATTTATATTAAAAATAGTTAAAAAAAACAAACCCCATATTTTGAAAAACAATTACTCCTCATGTTCCTATTTTTAAAAATTTTTTTTTTTTTTAAAAATTTTGGGGGGTATTCGGGGATCAAAATAAAAGAAATATTTCACCCAGCCCATTTAAAGGACGGGTTCCAGGACTGCA
>NW_024378278.1:0-14335 GCF_016835505.1 Polypterus senegalus
GAGCTCCAATCCTTTTTATCCCTGACCCGGAGTGTTCTCAATCCCAGTCCATGTGATCCTCAATCACTTCCGGGTCAGGTAAAAGTTCTTTTCTTCACTCCGGAAGCCCGTCGCTCTTCCTGTGACGAACTTCCAGGTCATAGGGCACAAATGAGTCCTCGGTCCTCCCTGCAGCACCCTCTTGCGGCCCATTAGGTATCCAGCAGGGCTGAGGATAAAAACTACAGCGTCCATGATTCCCTGCTGGTCTTCGGGGCACCTCCATACTGCAGGGAGGGCTCCATCTGGCCTGGGGGTATTGACCGGGATGACAAGCCGCCACATCTCACAATATATATTTGTATACATCCATCTTCTATTATCCTTATGTTATAAATAAATGTTCTTATTTAGTTAATTGCAGAAAGTATGTTTGGGTTATTTGTTAAAATAAATCTATCACCACAAACTAGAACAGAAAAAGGAAATATTTAATGTAGGCTTTGCTGATTTATGAATCTTGTTCATAAAGTTAAAATCCTCAAATTCGTATGTTAATTTGGCTTCCTTAGGTGGATGTCTTACGATTTTTTTAATTAATTAATTACTGCCACTGACAAAGGCAACACTGATAATTAATTAACTGACTAAGAAACTTCACTCAATCAATTATTCTTCTCATTCCATACAGTACTTTCCTAGAGTACCCTCTTTTCAGTTTCAGACAACTTGAGTTTTCTATAGCATTAAAGTTGTAGCTAACATTTTACCAGAATTTTCAAGGTCTAATATGTCGACCTTTGCTCTCTGTTTCACATTAAAATTGTTGATCTTACATTACATTGCCAACTGTAGGTAGTAAAATCTGACTGATTGTTAAAAATATTAGAAAAGATAAAGGTATATTTACAGAACAAATAAGCAGAGCAAATAATATAACTGGAATTACTGGTAGAGAATACAAATATGATGTATATTTTGAAAAAGTATAGGCAAATAAAATACCAAAGTAAAATACCAATAGCTTGAATTTACCTGTAAAAGTATGTTTATTGTTTTGAGGTGAGCTTTTCCTTTCTCTTTTTTCATTTTTTTTTATTTTTATAAACAGTAGAATCATTTCCTTTAAAAAAAATACAAACTTGTTTCTCCTTAACTTTCCTTCATAGTTTTACATCTCAGCTCAATTCAACACTCTAGTGATTACTTAAAAATATTCTATATTGGGACAATAGTGTAAATACTGAGCTAATGTTCACAGAATGTACATTTGTTCTTGTTTCATAGCTTCTTTTCAAATACAATGTGTGAGAAAATAACTCACAAAATCCAATATTAAGTGTTGGGAATTACCCCGTATAATCTCTTTGAGATTTGATGGTCAAGATCATAAAGAATTATCAGACATTCAACAAATACAGATGGAAAGTGGATGGCTTTTATACAGAGTACAAAATGGCTGCGGAAATGAGAAATCGGAAGTGACCCCTCATCGGAAGCCAGAAGTGACGTATCATTGAGCCACACAAGTGACACCATCGGGAAAGGACCGAAGTGATGTCATCTCGAGGAGCCAGAAGTGATGTTGTTGATGAAAGTGGATAATGAACTGTCTTCTGGATTATTGTTTGTAGATGGTGGATTGATTCATTTTTCTTCTTTAGTTCTGAAGGGTCAGAAAGAGAGGCTACTAACCATACAATAACCCCCATCTGTTACGTATTCGCTGCCCTTTGGGCTTGTTGACTGTCTCCAAGTGCGCTGGTGGACATGACCCAGACCCAGACCCATCAGATCGGGCAGCCTGCACGGAGAGGTTGAAGGTACGGAGAGGCGTCAGCTTTGGCCTGAAGAGAACCCGATGATAACTGACCTTGAATCTGTAATGTTGAAGCTCCAGAAACTACCTGGTGACACAAGGGTTAGTCTCCGATTCAGAGCCATCCACTGAAAAGCCGCATGGTCCGTCACCAGAGTAAATCCGCCCCATCAGGTAGTACCAAAGTTGTGTCACAGCCCACTTAATCGGCAGCTCCTCCCATTCCACTGCTGCATACTGGGTCTCTCGATCCAATAGTTTCCGTTGAGGTATAACACGGGGTGTTCAGCACCATCGATGCATTGGCTTAACGCGCACCCAATCCTGTGTCCGATGCATTGGTCTGGATGAAAGGATAAGAAAAGTTAGGTGATTTTAAAATAGGTGCTGACATCAGGGCCAACTTTAAGTCATAAAATGCAGCTTCAGTATTATCACCCCATACCATTTTAATAGGAGCCTTTTCTTTGTCAGATTAGTTAGAGGAGTAGCCCTTTCAGAAAACGAGGAACAAAACAACGATAGTAACTCGCTAATCCTAAAAAGCTTCACCTGCCTCTAGTAATCGGATGGGGCTAATTTACTATGGCATCAATCACTGTGGTTGTACCGTTCCACTCCCCACTAGAGAGCCTAAATATTTGGCTTCATTAGCCAAAGAAGCATTTCTTTGGGTTGATACGAAATCCCTGCCTTGACTAGGTAGTTAGAACAGACAAACATGCTGTACATGATCCTTCCATGTGCCAGAATAGATGAAATATCATCCAGGTAGGCGGCGCTATAGGAATTGTGGGCCATAACAGTGTATCCACCAACGTGAAAAGTCGCTGGTGCCCCATACAATGAAATGAGAGGACTCTGTACTGCCAGTGTCCACTAGGGGTATTAAAGCCATTTTTTCTTTAGCAGAGGCTGTTAAAAGTTTGCCAGTACCTTTGGTCATATCAAGAGTAGTCAGAACTGAGCGCTACCCAATCTCTCAAGGAGATCATCAACCCTGGGCATGGGATCGCATCAAATTTGGAAACCTGATTGAGTAGCTGAAATCATTACAAAATCTCAGGATCAGTTAGACTTAGGATTTAAGATGATTAGACTAGACCATGGCTGCAACTTTCCTCAATAATGCCCATCTCTAGCATTCGCCTAAATTCCAATTCCACTTCGGTTTCTTTGCTTCAGGAAGCCTATATGGACTTTGCGGACAATCACACCGGTCGGTAATTATGTCATGCTCAATCAGTGCAGTCGTCCGTTGCTCACTTACTACTTTAGGTACGGACAGGATAATTGATTCAACTCCCGACACTGCCTCCATGACAAATTAAGTTAAGGGGTTGATATTCTACAAAAGGGAGCGTAGCTGACGAGTGAGGCTTCTTCTCTTTCCTTCCACGGTTTCAGCAAATTAATGTCATATACACGCTCGCTAGGTCGACCAGCCCTTTTCGTTCCTTAATTCATATGGCCCTGCCAATGTGCCAGCAATTTGGAATGTAAAGTAGGAACGAGCACCTAACATGATCACCCAGGTGAAATTTCCCCGGGGGGTGGTGTTTCTATTTTAATAACGTGCCTGTGCTGCTTGAGCCTTTGCATATGTTCTTTGAGAGCAGGTCTAATTTTATTTAATCTATCATGTAATTGCACGATGTATTCTAAAATATTGGAGGATGGGAGGACCTCTTCCCATCCTTCTATTAACATGTCCAATAGACCGGGGGTTGCCTTCCATAAAGGAGTTCAAACGGAGAAAATCCTGTGGAGGCCTGAGGTATTTCCCCGATAAGCAAACAGCACGAGGCATAACTGATCTAAATTCCTGCCATCCTCGCTAACTACCTTGCGCAACATCTGTTTCAGTGTCTGATTAAACCAGCCCATCAGTTTGCGGATGACAGACAGACTTTTTCAGATGTTTAATACATAGTAACTTAGCAACTGAGCTGAACATCTCTTAAGTGAAGGGAGTTCCCTGGTCTGTTAATACCTCCTTTGGAATCCCAACATGAGCGAAAATCCCATTAATTCCCGGTGATTGTTTTAGAATTTGCTGAGCGCAAGGAACAGCTTCTAAAATTGCGTGGCATATAACTAATATATATTTATGACCTCGTAGTGAAGGCTCAAGGGGTCCTCGAGATCAATTCCTACTCTTTCAAATGTTACATCAATTAGGGAAGAGGGATAAGAGGCATGGTCCTCTGGAATCTGATGAATCTGACATTCTGGACACGATGTACAGAATCGTCTGACCTCCTCATTTATCCCAGGCCAATAAAATCTGAACTTTATTCATTCTAATGTTTTTTCAGTCCCCAAATGGGCTCAGAGTAAATGAGCATGATAACACACACTTGTTGACAATAATGTGTGGGACTAGTAATAGTTCTTTTATGAAACCTTCATGTTCAGCCAGCCACGCGATACAATAAATCATTCTTTATGACAAAGCAAGGCATTCGTGGTATAGAATTGTCAGACATCTGTCCGTTTACTGAGACTACTGCATTTCTTGCAAACTTTAAGGAATCATCATTCCATTGCTCCTGTTTAAAGGACGAGGGTGTAAATTTAAATTGAGAGTTTAATTCGCTAATAGGGTCTGGGGCTACTTCTATGGCGGAGCTTCAGTCGCCTCAGACATTACGGAAGGTGGAGTGCTCTCGTCATGCCTGAGGGTCCTTCATCACTGTATCTACACTATTATTTTCATGATTTGGGAAGCTAATACACGGTGTGAGACAGTCGGATTATCATTTTACTATCCATTACCAAGCGTGTCCTCATGTATCGTTTAGGCTAATCCGATGATTTTTCCATTGTGCGGTAAGACAAAACAGCGAGCAACAATAGATATATTACTCCAGAATCAAATAATGCAGTGACTTTGTAACCATTCAAAATAACTGTTCCCGAACATGGGAATGACAGGGTAGCAACAGCACAATACCTCCAATATTAAGTGTTGGGGAATTGCCCTGTATAATCTCTTTGATTTGATGGTCAAGATGATAAAGAATTATCAGACATTCGACAAATACAGATGGAAAGTGGATGGCTTTATACAGAGTACAAAATGACTGCAGAAATGAGTGACCGGAGTAGCGTCATCATCGGAGGCCAAGTGACATCATCGGAAAGGGCCCAGAAGTGACGTCCTCCATCGAAGGCCAGAGTGATGCCATCAGGAAGGGACCGGAACTGATGTTATCTCGAGAGCCGGAAGTGATGTTGATGAGGAAGTGGATAAGGAAGCGTCTTCTGGCTTATTGTTTGTGGATGGGAGGATTGATTCATTTTTCTCCTTTAGTTCTGAAGGGTCAGAAAGAGGCATTACTACCATACATAACCCCTCATCTGTTTTGTATTGCTCACCTTTGGCTTGTTGACTGTCTCTGAAGCGCATGTGTGTGACAAATGTTATTTCTCAATTATTCAGCTAGACAATTATAGCTCTAAGGAAGAGTTCTTAACTTGGACGGTTGTGAAAATATCACAAAATCAAAGTGAAAATATGTCAACTGGATCCCTAACTTTCCACACCTAAGACTGTTATCTGCAGTTTGTTATCATCCACTGGTCTCTTGTTGGGATTGATGTACTCAATGAGGCATAATGGACAGTTAATGACCTCAGTTGTGAACAATCCATTTATCACTTTACTGTTACTTTAAACCATTAGAACATGATCATTATTTTATAATAAACTGTGAGGCAGTAGTCAAGTTTACTTCTTTCCTATTTATTTTTCAGTCTATACATAATATATATAATGTGTTAAAAATAACTTTTTTTGGGTTCTTGTTCAGTATATTTTTTGATTAATCCAATGTATACCCTTTTTACTTACAACTAATATTGTTTTGATTTTTTGATTTGCTCATATATTTTTCAGAAATATGGGTCATATTTGTATTTCTTGCATATATTACTTGTCACTATATTATGTAAATAAGATCATCCCTTTTAAGGTGTATTCATATCTAATGTACAAAGCACTTATTGCAATAGCCTCATGTTGGGCAGTCTGTCTGTAAGGGATTTGGCTTGCTTATTAGGACTGTGTTTTGATTTTAACTTACTTGTTTATTTTGATTTGTCTTTCAAAACTTTGCTATCTTTTTGGTATTTTAAACTGGAGTGCACGGTTGGCGCAGTGGTAGCGCTGCTGCCTCGCAGTTAGGAGACCGGTTCGCTTCCGGTCCTCCCTGCGTGAGTTGCATGTTCTCCCGTGTTTGCGTGGGTTTCCTCCGGCACTCCGGTTTCTTCCCACAATCCAAAGACATGCAGGTTAGGTGGATTGCCGATTCTAAATTGGCCCTAGTGTGTGTTTGTGTGTGTGTCCTGGTGGTTGGCACCCTGCCCAGGATTGGTTCCTGCCTTGTGCCCTGTGTTGGCTGGGATTGGCTCCAGAGCCCCGTGACCCTGTATTCGGATTCAGCTGGGTTAGAGCGATGGATGGATGGATTTTAAACTGATTTTATTTTCTTTATTTCCTTTTTGAAAATGATTTTTGTTCATTTCCTCATTTATGACATTTTGGAATTTTGTGGTATTTTTTGTTTCTTTTTAAATCCTTATTTAATTTAATAAGTTAATAATTAATCAATTGTTTAACATTTGGATCAATGTTTTGGTGATTTCCTATGCCCTTTGTGTCATTGCACTTTTTGGCCTTTTGGCCTATATTATAACAGACACAGGACAATAAAAGACTCAGAATTGGTGAGGCTAGCTTTACGATGTTGCAACTCTCTAAAGTTTTTCTAGGGCCTTATACATTTTTTCTGGAACTTGTTAATTTTTTCTAAGGTTTGTAATCTTGTAGATTGCAGTTTCATCTTGATTGTCTACTTTGATTTTGATTTAGTGTTTGATATTTTATTTTATCCTTATGTTTTAGAAATATCACAATGCCATCTTAATTTTTATTAGTATGAGCCATTAATTTTGGTATTGTTGACAGAAAATGACAAAATATTCATTGGGCCAAGGCCTGGAATTTTTCCTTGTGCAGTGCTGGCTGTAATTATTTTGCTGCCTAGGCAAAAGTCACACCCAAACCATGGAGTCTTGAAGGCAATTGTTATATACATTATTACAGATTAATAAATTTGGGAGGGTCGAAACCCTTTGAAGTTTTACAGATGCTGGATTGAAGACTGGGGGTCTTTAGAATTTCACATGAGTTGTAAATGGTAGGGATCCCGTAGATTTTCAGAATATTGTACATGAATAATTGAAGAGTGAAGGGGAATGCCCCTTAAAGTTTCAAGTGAGCCATTCATGCATTTCATATCAAAGAGTGGTTGTATTTCAGGAGGGTTGGGCAGCAGGGAAAATCAGGGCAGGTAGCCAAAAATCACCAAACCACACCCTTTGTCGCCAATGGCTGGGTCTGTTATAGTTGACAAAATGCTGCACCTAATAGCTTTGCCTCCCTAGGTGAATGCCTAGTTCGTCTTTATTTTGGTGGCCATGTGATGTTATTGGCAATATTTAAACCAATGCCACATATCTTTCTTTGTCCAAGTTTGTGGTTACAATTTAAAACTCCTGAGCATTTCTTTGTAGTTTTTTGGTTATAATGAATTCTTGGCTAGGTTTTTGAGACTTTAATTTTGGATTGTATATTGGGCTTTATCACATGACCATTTTATTCCTGGTTTTGAACCATGGAGTTTTTTTTTTTTTGATTGAGATTTTATTTCCTTGGCTTTAACTTTCTTTTGTTTTGTAGCCTGTCAATTTCATTTGGGGCAGAATGCTGGCATCTTTACAATCAACACGACTTGAGAAAATATTCTGTAAGTCAACACCTTTTTGCCATGATTCACACAGAAATAAAATGTTGAACTTTCTATCAGTGATAAGATCATTTACATAAATCTTTTTACTTGTTAAAGCTCTAATGTTAAGTAAGACTACTGTATAGTTTCATTATTATAGGCTAAATTTAATTCACCTCTTTAGGTAACCACTGAATATTATTATATTTTGATACAAGTTCAAGGCTACTTGTTATATAAAGTTAGAAAGCCATTAATGCTATATTACCTTTGTAATGTTTGTGGAGAGGATCCTGGCACTGAATCTATTGGGGTGCACTTCATCCCATCTGAAGAAATGTATTTTTCCAGGAAAGACTCTCACATTATCGCCCCCAGAAGAATTTCAGCTGGTTGTTCAGGGCTAGAGGTCTGTTGTGGTCCTTGTCGGGTCATCTGTCATTGGCTATAAACACAGGGCTACTGGATCAAGATTTGGCAAAATAAACTGAAATAACAGCAGTGTATGGCACTGTCTGCAGACAACCTTTATCTTTAAACAGTTTCTTTTAGAATTAAAGGAGCTGTTGAATCACCTGCCCCAGGGGTTGTATTTCCGATTGCATGTACTAATGTACACTCTTTGTCATCAACACTATCTTTACAATGACCTACAAGACACAGATTATGTCCAAACACATCTTTTATATAAAGAAATCCTTTCTAGAATGCTCTGGTTGCTCAAAGAAGCTGGTAGAAGAAGGGGTGCTTAGACCAAATTCATTGTCTGTCTGTGTGACTATATGTGTCACACATCAGACTGCTATTAAGAAATTACAGTACTTCCAACTTATAGGATTCTTTTAATTTCCAAGCTATACCACTGGGACACAACAGAAGAGCAAAGAAGTCAGAAACAGACAAAAATTTGCACTTCTGTTTCCACCAAGATGAAAAGACAATTTGGGTACAAATGAAAGAGCATCTTTTGTGCCCTTTAGGAAATACAGGCATATCTTTTTGGAAAGTACATCTCTACCTAGTATACTTTTTAAAAGTACTCATGACCTGTAGTCACTGAGTAAACTGTTTAAAAAAGCTGTTTTCCACCAAGTAGATACATATGGAGTTTTTATTATTTGTATTGTATTTGTTTGCTTCACTCACTTTTTCCAATTTTCATATACTGTTGTCATCAGTATTTGCAGGATGACCGTGTTGCTGTGTCACTATCAAGTTGATTTTATCACACAAGCAGATTACCTTACAGCAGTAATTTTTTCAAATAAAAGAAAACAGAAAGCTGCAGGGGAGCTCTCAGCTGTTTCTGTTTCTCACACTGTCTTCAGGGTGTTCTCCTTTTCTATCTAAATCAGAAAATAAACATCCAGCAGATCCTGAGGTGAAAAACAAATAGTTTAGTTCTGCTGTGTAAGCAATCTTACAGTATATACTTGTACAGTAGTGTTCAGAGGTGCTCCTCTGTCACGTCAAATCACAAACTCCTCCTAGAGGTTACCATGGCAATAATTTGAAGGCGAGTTTTCACTCTTCTGGCAATTAACTGATAAATGTACACATTTTACTGTATGCTTTCTGATTTGAACAACTAACAAGAACAAGCGGACAACATTTCTCTTTTCTTTCCAAAAATCTGCTGAAGACATATGTCTGCCAATCAGGTCTCTATCATCTTCAGTGCATCCCAACAATTACATACTGGTATTTCTTATGGTTGTTTTGCATTTACAGGTTTCATAAGGTCATGGAACAAAAAAAAAAAAATCTTCGAAATGGAGACCAAACTAGCTACTTTTTAAGGCTAAAAATGAGCTGTATGGTAGGAATTTACAGGTACCCCCACAGGGTGCCCTGTTCTCCCTCTGTAATGGAAGCAATAAAACACAGAAAGCATCAATCAGTCTTCTTTATTATCTAAGTCTTACAAGAGAGAACACTTGCAGGAGCACAAACATCTTATTATGAAGTTTTACAAAGGTGGGGCACCTTCTGCACTATATATATATATATATATATATATATATATATATATATATATATATATATATATATATATATATATATATATATATATATATATATATATATATATATATACACTTCATGGATTAGATCACAATTCCAAGGAATTCATTACATAATCAAAAACCTTTAACATGATTGGTTGCATCCAGTTGCTAACAAGACATGGCAGAACATTGATACCTTAAATGATTACAAATAACCTGGTCCACTAGGCTGATTGATGATCTTGTTAACTTAGGAGTAGGTAACTTTTTTGGTGTTTTAAAAGTATACTACATGGATGACATGAACCTTTTGCATGACCACTCGCTTCCTTCTTAGTTTGACCATGTGTGTGAACTGAAAACTTCACCTGGCGATAACAATAGAGCAGTGATCATGCTTTACTTTATTTCTGTTAAATATTTTTTGCTATAAAGTCACTTAAAACACCTTTTCTTAATAACTCAAACCTTTATAATAGTGAATATTAAAGTACAACATTTACTCATAAACTCAGAAGAATAAGAGAGTTGACTGAAACTCAGGAACTAAATAAAGCTGGTTTCCTTTTAACAGCACACCTACAGCACATCGAACCAAGTTTTAAATTTAACTTCTACAGATACCATAAGATAATTTCCTAGTAAATATATGACTTATTATTTTGATTAGGATGCCTCAGTAGCTTGTGAAATGATCTAGTATATTTGCAGCTTTTTCCATTTAATGTAGTGCTGACACTCATCTACTGACATTTATTTGATATCTTATGCTTCAAGCTTTACATTCTTTAAATTTGATTTTGTATATTCTATTGGTCTTTTTTGCTCGTATATCCATCAGCTTCCGTCTACTTCTTATCTTTGAGTTATCTGTTTGTGATCTTGAGATCCCCACAAAACCATAGTGAAGACAGTTCTTCTTGTTCATATTCCTAAAAAATCCTAAGCTTAAGATGTGAAAAGAGCTAAACATATCCAAAAGCAGTCATTGTAAATGTTAAGAGATTAATTTAAGCTCTGCCTATTAAGTTTATAGCCTCATTGTAGCCAGTATATTTTTCTACATCTCTACTATTCTTTGCATTTTGTTCTCAAAAATAACAAAAAAAACATTTAATGTATGAAGAAAGTTACCAGAAGGTGATAACACAATATTTACACAGATCCTCAGTAACATAAACATTACAGAATATATGCTTAAATAACACATTTATATGTCATAATTACAAAATATATTAGTACCTCATTACTTGTTCATTACTACTATACAATAATATAAGCTCAAGCAAATTTTAATCAAAATATTATCATGTAACATGGTATGCATATCATCATCACTTAAAAAATTAAAGCCCTTTCTTTCATGTTTTAAATTTAGTATCTGTCTCATTATTTTCATGACAGCTTACTATGTTTGTTTAATAATGAGCCTCATTAAGTTGTAAAGATAATTCGTAGACCAATCCTAATCTATACTAATAAAGGCAAAGCCCTCACTGACTGACTGACTCATCACTAATTCTCCAAGTTCCCGTGTGGGTAGAAGGCTGAAATTTGGCAGGCTCATTCCTTACAGCTTACTTACAAAAGTTGGACAGGTTTCATTTCGAAATTCTACGTGTAATGGTCATAACTGGAAGGTATTTTCTCCATTTACTGTAATGGAGTTGAGCTTGAAAGCCGTGCGGAGTTGACATCATCACGCCTCCCACGTAATCATCACGTGAACTGACTGTCAACGAGCGAAAACCAGGAAGACCTCCAAAAGCCTGAATAAAACATGCATTATATAATTGAGAAGGCAGCTAAACAATAAGAAGCGAGCGAGTGACATATACTACCATGTTCATGAGTGCTGCTACCTCGAAAGAAAGCACGTGTAAACCTAAAATTTAAATTAAGTTCATAGACAGGGCTGCCTGCTTCTCATGCCCACAGGTAATGCGGGATACAAGTTTAATGAGAGGACGCAGGATATAAGCGAGAGTTTTGATCACTTTGTAACTAAGTTAAAATTGCAGGTGAAGGGGTGTGCAAATTCCGAGAGACTGTGTTTGTGGGGATTGACAGTTAAGCGGTGGGGAGTCACGTCATCATCTCCCTCCCATTTACCTCATTTCGCTCTGAGCTTAGCTCACGGCAACTTATCACACTGCCACCAAATACTCACAGAAAAATCCACAAGTTAATACACATGTTGTCTCTAGAGTTTCTCCACACTGAATCCTCCAGGCACTACTTACAAAAGGTTACATTGACAATCGTGTTACGTTATTTTTAAAATCTTTCCTTTTCTTAGCACAAGCACAGCTGAGAAGCTTCGATGCATGTGCTCCATAACGATTAAAAATAATGCATTTAATCACACTTTGCATTACAAGCAAGGGAACTTTTGTCAATGCATGATTTCCTGGTACACCGATTACATTGATCAGCGCATCCGATTCATTTTACCCTCGCACCACCTTGGCTTGAGAAGAAGTATGAAAAATATAGGTTAACACAGAAAAACAGATCACCAATTCAAGCTTTATGAATAATCGATTGCCATCAATAATTGTTTTGGTAAAGCCATACTCAGTGTAATCCTCCTTCCATTTTATAATTTTCCGCTACTAGCCATGATTAAATGACGGTAAAAAGTAAGGAAGCGAGGGTGACTTATTTAGGCAGGCATATATATGATAGCAACACTCATGACAATGTCAATCATGTTACGTTATTATTAAAATGTTTCCTTTTCTTTTTCATTACTTCTTTAACATATTGCTTCTCCGCTGCCAGGCGGGTATTTTGAGATATATATATATATATGAATAGGCTGAGACTTTTGATATCGATGAACGTGTCTGCAAAACTGGGGTCTCCTGCCCAGCAAAAGTCGAGCAACCGGCTACAAGTAGCTGTGCCGGCCTTTGAGACGCTGACTAGCGCTTCTGCCTTAAGTCAAAGTGAGCACTTTAATATTTTTTCATCCTTCCCTGAACTATAGCCCAGACAAGTGCAAACACGGACCCTTTTCTACACGCGGTGAACTAATATTAAGGGATTCGCACTTTCTATTTTGCACGCATATGATTATGAGTCGTCAGTCTCGATTATGAAGACACACACAGGAGTGGAGGACTGACAGTGCCATCACAGCCGATTAATAGCAGGGACGTCTCACCAGTCTACACAAGACCCACCGCGACTGTCCCCAAAAGGCGCTCATATCATCAGCGAACACATCTATTTTTTTTTTTTTTTCCTTTTTATTTATCAGTTTTCCATTTAACAGCAACATAAATACACATCTCTTCAAATACATAAAATGCCAAAGGTATCGATAAACATTTAGTGTTGACTATCAGATACAAAAATAAGCCTATAATGCCTAAACCCCATATCACCCATTAGGCCCACAAAAGATAAATAGATAAAATAGATAATGATTAATTAAATAATTAAACAACAAGAAAGCAATTAAAAAAAAAACGCTAATACACAGGATGTTACAAAAAATAAGAAGATAAATAACTAACAATTAAAAAAATAATAATAATAATAATAATAATAAAATAGGAAATAAATAAATAAAGTTCAATCAGGTGCAATTGTTTCCAAGGATCTAAAATAAGAAACAAAAACCCATCAGCCCTCCCTCTCAGACTAAACTTGATTTTTTCAAGTTTTAAAAAGAACATAAGATCCTTCAGCCAGCGGCTATAGGTCGGGGATGCTGAGCCTTCCAGGACAATAATATTCTACGTCGTGCTAACAGTGAAGTGAAGCGATTGCATTCAATTGTGTACTATTAGAAGGCGTATCATGATCTCCAGGAACCCCAAATATAGTGATCAAAGGACAGGGTTCCAGTCGTTTCAAAAACATGAGAAATAATGTCAAAATAGGAGGTCCAGTATAACTGGATTTTGGGGCAAAGAAAAAACATGTGGCTTAAATTGCAGGCAGAGGAGTTGCATCGGTCACATAGGTCAGGAACATTGGGATAAATTTTTGATAGTTTAGACTTTGACCAATGTAGCCTGTGTACTACTTTAAACTGAATAAGAGAAAGCCTTGCACAAGATGAGGAAGTATCAATCCTTAACTACACTATCCCATTAGCCCTCTCTGAAGTCCAGACCCAACTCCTCTTCCCAATTTGAAATAGTTTTACTGTCAGAGCAACTGTCCATTGAAAGAACAGTATTATATATTTGCAGGTAAGAGATTTCTTATGTGAAGAAAGTTCAAACAAGTCTTCCCAAGACTGTTTAGGTGGCGAATTGCTTCCACTATTTTTCTGAGTTTCCCAGTGTCTAACCTGAAAATAACGAAATAAATGAAATGAAGGCAAACCATATAGGGACGACATATCCGTAAAGTTAAGAAAGATATTATCCTTATAAAGATCGGAAAAACATGTAATGCCCTTTTTATCCCATAAATTAAATGCAGAGTCTAAAAGGGAAGGGGAAAAAGGTGATTATTACATAGTGGGGCCAGCTGAAGCGAAACAGATTTGAAGTGGCGTCGAAATTGATGCCATATCTTAAGAGGTGAAGTACAACAGGGTTATCTGTATATTGATAGGGATACGGAGGATGAAAATATAAAGCGGAGAGGTTGAAAAACATGATTGAGCTTACGAACCAAAAGCTAGGATCTTTAGCCAAAATGTATTTTGATGTTATGGCTTGTATGTTTAATTTGAGACTCTCCAAATAGAATCATTGATCAAAATTTAG
>NW_024378279.1:0-62500 GCF_016835505.1 Polypterus senegalus
AAAATAAAAGCACACAAAGCCACTGTAATCATAAAGAAAAAGCCATTTTAAACAGATGCATTTTAAGTTTACATTTGAAGGATGAAAATGATTTGGTATTTCTAAGCTTGGTAGGTAATGAGTTCCAGAGCTTGGGAGCAGAACGGCTGAATGCTCCTCTCCCCGTGGTGGTTAGACAGGCGAGAGGGACGGTCAGATGGATGGAGGAAGAGGATCTAAGGTTACGGGAGGGAATGGCAACATGGAGAATGTTGGACGGATATGGGGGCTCTGACTTGGCTCTTGGCTCTCTTTGCACATCGCATTTTTCTTTGGTTTCCATTTAAGGAGAAATGAAGAAATTCCGAGTATCGACTCTTAAGAAATAATTCAATTAAATTGAGTGGAAAAGACAGGAAGGGACAGCAGAAATTGGTCACTGAGTAAGAAAGCAGAAACGAAAGCTTGCAGGCACTGCAGCTCTCCAAGACTGGAGCTGGACACTCGTAATCTCTGCCAACATGAAATTCACCCATCACTACCACACAGTAAGAATGTGTGGTGTGGACCGATAAAAAGCAGGTAAACTCAGTCATGCGTCATGACTTTGGCTCAGGAGGATTGTAAATGAGTGCTCCAAAGGTAACCAGTTGTGTTTTAATATCAAGTCCAAGGGCCTCAACTGACACCATGAAAAGCCATGTTCAGTTCACCACAAGACCACATTGTAATCTTTTGGTGCTACTTCAGATGAAGGAATGACATCAAATTGACTAAGCCAAGTCTTATCAAGCAGGCGTCAATAATGAAAAGAAATGTACTTAAAGGCGAGCAAACATTTAGCCAACAACACTTTAAACAGCAATGAAGTGTATGAACTGATCTCATATTTTTCAATTTTCTATGAATCTTGTCACTGCTATAGGGTCACCGATGGAGGATTCCATTGAAATTCATGGTTTATTTATGTTGTTGCTTTTTTTGGCTCTCACTTGATTTGGATTTTGCTGCATAACTCAATTCTTGAGACGTCCTGAAGGCAGACAGTCAGAGTGGCATTGCTTGGTCTGGCACACAAGTCTTTTGTTTAAGCTGCTGAGGCCAGGCCTTCTTTGAATGGCTCTAAACTTCAGCTCAGTGTCCCTGGGACTCTTTCGGCACACAGTTGTTGTTCTCATCTGATCAGGCTGATCAATCACAGACACATGACACCCAGTAATGCCTCAGTATGACATCTTAATTACTTACTGAGTGAACAAAGAACCACAATTCACCCCCAGCCACCTTGATAGACAAAAACATTGCACCAGTTTGGAGGAAAAGGTTGGACTTGTGTGCTCCCAGAAACCCACAACAGAAAATATCCAGTCACCTTGCTGTAATGACTCTTTGCAGGTCAGAGACCTCTAATTGGTACCCACTCCCCACCTGAATGAACTTCTAGCACATGGGAGGATGCTTATTGCCTCTGGTGTGGCCATAGCAAAGGCTGGAGTGACCTCTTCGATGTCCACGTGCGGCTCCTTCCGTTCTGTCGGCCAACTCACAGCTTCAACCGGTGAGCCAATCTGATGTGGATGGTTGCCATTGTAATCCGTTGATGTTGCTATTGCTGTTGGACTAGCTTCTTTAGCCTGCCTCGTCCATTGGCAGGTAGCCCTCGAATTAGTCCGTGTTGCTCAGGCAAGCAGCGGCATGTCACCTATGGAGGGATAGCCCTGGCAGTATTGTAAAAGTGACAATCGTCCACTTCTATAAGCTGTGACAAAATAATTTCAGCCGGTGTGTCACAGCACCTGACACCGACACCGCCACCCTTAGCCCACGGTCCTAGGGTTCTTGTTACCAGCCAGCACCACGAGGAGGTGGTGCTGGGATTTACTGGCCTCTGCGTGAAATGTTGATTTTTTGTGGTCCTGTTTTGTCCCCTGCTCTTGTTAGGAGGTCCTGTCTCTGGTTTATGATTTTTTAATTTTATTCATTTTGGGTTTTCCTTTTCTGTGCCTGCCGCTATTGCTGTTTGCACTTTTTACTCCTTTCTTAAATTAATTTTTAACTATTCAGTAAGGTTTGTTTGGTTTGATTGGCTCAGGGAATTTTTTGTGGTTTTTGACATTTACACGTACTCACTTTGGAGACGCTTTTATCCAAAAGTCGTCACGCATAATTGAGTCAACATCAGTCTGGGGATTCCAATGGTAAAAAGTGTGACAGTGCAAGGTTATAAAAATTGATCAGCACAACTGAAGAGCTCAGCAGCTGAGTTGGTCCACCAGCTAGGAGCTTCAAATGATAAGAGTCTGGACTGAGATTTCATGCCATGAAGAGGTGACGATCACGCAGACCTGAGTGTGTGAGGAGGAGCAGAGGACCTCATGAGTGATTCCACATGTATACAGTTGGTGCTGAAACGTCAAGGGCTGGGAGTTCACTTGATCTTCCAGTTGAATGACCTGAGAAGAGGAGTGACCCCTCTTTTATCATCTGCCGCGGTTAAGTTTCATTTCAGTACACACGGTATCCCTGTGTGTGACAAATGAAACTCCTGAATCTTGATCCTACTGCAAGTAAATAGTTACAGTAGTCCAAGTGTGGCTGGACCAATAGATGGAACCAAAGTGGAATGAATATGCATGAATGAGACACAAATGCAATGTGGTCAGTGAAGGCCAGCTGCTCATCGACCACCACCCCAAAGTAGCATACTGATTTGGCGGGTGTTGATCATAATAGAATTGGGGTGTTGACTGGACAGAATGGATGATATAACAAGGAACTCTGCCTTTGCCAGGTTGAGACAGCAGTGAGACCTGCTGAGAATCTAGATGACACCGTGTGGTCATCTGGAGGGAACAAAACGTACAGCTGTGTGTACCTTGGTGTGCTGCTGATATGAGAATCCACGGGAGTGGATAATAAGGCCTCATGTGGTGGTGTACAGAGAGAACAGGGGAGGACCGTGCTCAACTCTTTGAGGCCTCCCCATGTCTGCCAGATGCATCAATGGTATGGTAGGATATACCTGAGATGTACGACTCAAACCATCTGACAGGGGCATACACTGCCACACGGCGAAACAGCTTGGGATTCCGGTTGGCAACCCCCCAGCAGACACGTGGTCCAGTCCCACCCTCCAGAAACGACCGTCTCTCTGCCACAGCCAGGTGTTACGTGGGTGTTCGCTTGGTCTGGTCCAGCTGGTCGGGTCCTCAGCAATGAGGATGACCCTCGGAGAATCTCGCCACACGGCCGTAGTGCCGTAACTGACACTCCCTCGCAATGCAGGTAATGCGCCTCATTCGGAACTTCAACTCAAAGTCAAACCAGCGGTGCCCAAGGATTCTCTGAAGAGACACAGCAGTGAAGGATCTCAGGTCACTGGATAGCGTCCATGTCTCGCAACCGTGCGGCAAAACGGGAAGCACCGGGACTTTAAAGACTTTGACCTTTGTCCTTTGGCAGAGCACCACACGCCCCAATCCAGCGATCTCGTGACCCCCCGTGCTCTCCCGATCCGTCTACTGACTTCATAGCAAGAGTCGCCAGAGTCACATGAATGTCAACGCCAAGGCAAGTAAACCTCTCGATGCGGTCGACTCGCTCCGTCACCAAGTCTCAAGGTGTGCCACAGGGCAGCTCGATCATCTGAGTTGAATGCTTGATGAAAATTATCAAAGGCTGCAAAGAAACTCTGTCGATATGAGAAACCTCAGTGCCAGGATGCGGTCCTCGGAAGACTTCTTAGGCGTAAAACCTGACCGCTCAGGTCAACGTTAATTGACCAGCGGATCCTATTGAGGACGACCCTATCAAGGACGGCCCCGAGAGCAGTGTTATCCCCCTGTAGTTGCCACAATCCAGGCGATCGCCCTTCCCTGACCAGACTGGGACGACAAGTCCTGTTTTCCAGTCAGTTGGGATGACGCCCGTCTCGCAGCTGGAAGCAAAGATTGCTGGCAATGCCAGGAGGCCAAATAGTAAATAATGAAGAAGAGATGTTCCATAAGAGAGATGAGATTTTGCATCATAGTCAGACTTTTGTGGAATCAATAAACGTTGAGATATTCAACATATCCAAACTGAAAGGCAACGAATTAAAGAAAGAACACCAACTGCATTCAAGAAATACTTTATTACAGTGCCCAGAATGAAAGGTGCTCCATAAAAAAGTGAAAAATGACAACACATGATACAGAAGTGAGAATCTGACTTCAGAATCAATGAAAATTGCAATATGTGCAAAGGTATTTACAATAATCTGCCATCTAGTCAGCGCTAGATGGAAAGTAACAGAATAGAAAGGATGTTTATGAAATGCTCCATATCTGTCCTCAGTATGTCCACACATGCTGAGTGAGGCACAGAGGTAGGCACTGCATGAAAGACTGAGGAATGAAGCAAACTTGTTAGAAAGGCTTGAAATGAATATCCTTTCTGAAAGACACCAGAAGGAGCGTCAGAAGAAAATGAAGTGTGCGACGTCTTCTGCAGTAGAGGCACGTATGAAAGAAGTCAGTGTGAAAAATAAGAAAGAACAGATGGACAATAAGAGCAATGACATTTGCTATCAAAGTCACCCTCTTGTGGAATCAACGGTTATTATTATTTCTTGTTATTAACCCTAAAACAAATTCCCATGTGACAGACGTAAAAGAAAAGCACTTGTATGAATTGCTCAGTAATAACGAAAGAGTGGTGAATAAGTAGATGGCATGGTTAAGTAACAGAAGTGAAAATCACATATCACAGGAGTCCCCTTCAGGAATTATTACAAAACTGCAATATGTAACGTGGTTTAAGAACAGTCCAAGTTGAAAGGTGCTCGATGTAAAGACTGAAAGAAAGAAATGACATTTAAGAAATGTGCTGCAATGCCCAATATGAAAGGCGCTATATGACAGCATGATGAGCAGAACTGAGATACGTGGTCAATAACAGAGGTGAAAAGTTGATACCTTAGGCGTCCTCTTGTGGAATCAAGAAGCATCGCGACATGGGACATATGGTTGGAAAAAGAGTCCAAACTGAAAGGCTCTATATGCAGCGAATAACAGAAAGAACGTGTACTGAAAATCAAGAAAGAAAAGGACACAAATGACATTGAATACAAACTCCACTACAGTGTCCGGAGTAAAGGGCGCTCGCTACATGACAAGTGATACGTGACAACAAATCATCAAGGACAGAAGTGAAACTCTCACAACATGGCTGCCCTCTTGTGGACTTCGTGACAACTGCAATATGTACAAAAATATTTCAAAGAATTTCCCTTCTAAGAAGCGGCAGATGAAATGTCAAAATGAAATTATGTTTATGAAATGCTTCTTATCTGTACTCAGTATGTAAGGCGCTATATGAAAGACTGCAGACGTGTAGGAACTACTCTGTAATAGAGCCCAGTGTAAGAACGAATGAAGAAAAAAGAACAGAAGGAAAAGTAACAGAAGTGACCATCTGACATCGTAGTGGAGTCAATAAACATTACAATATTTAATATATGGCTGGAAATATGCAATACATAAAAGAAGGAACACAAATGACAGTCCAAACGTACTCCATTACATTGCTGAGCATGAAGAGTGCTACATTAAAAAATGAAAAAGGAGAACAAATGATAAAGAGCAGAAGTGAACAAAGTCCAAACTGAAAGGCGCTATATGCAAGAAATAAAAGAAAGAAGACAAATGAAATTCAATGAGTACTCCAGTGCTGTGCCCAGAAGGAAAGGCGCTACGTGAAAAAAAGAAAAATGAGAGCAAATGATACAGAAGAGAGAATCTGACATCATAGGCGCCCTCTTGTGGACTCAATGAAAATTGCAAATGTGAATAATGATTGAAGACAATTTCCCATCTAATGGGCACAAGAGGATGGCATTAATGAAATGTTCTATGTTGGCACCCAGCATGTAAAGGCCTAATAAAAGATTAAAGAATAAAGAGATCAAATGGGAAGAAAGAGAAGCAAAAATCTGACAACTTGAAGAATCGTTACAACATGATAGAAACGTTTTCGAATAATTTCCCTTTTGAAAGACACTAGATACAAAGTAAGTGTACTATAACAGAGGTCCATGTGAGAAATGAGGCCGAAATAAAGAACAGATGGTTAATAAGACGCCCTCTTGTGGAGTCAATACAAATTGCAATCTGTATTTGAAATGGTATAAAATAATGTCTCCAGATCAACATAACATCACACGTAGGTCAACATAAAACACTTATTCACGACAAATGTCACTCTGCCTTCTCTTCCATTAGCCTACACGCTATGACCTGCTCATTACAAACCTGTTTGTCTCACAACTCATAAACTGAAAGGCACTTTAATTCAAAACAGTAAACCAAACTCAAACTCAAACTTAAGTTTAGTAAAACATGTACACACATTCCTAATGATGAATATCCAGTTTCAAATCATTACATATTCATAGTTGTTCTTGGAATAAAAAATATATATATATATATATACATTTATCTAATCCCATTATTTCCATCCTCCAATCCCACTTATTCTTAATATATCAACCCAAAATAAGTAAAACACCAAAGTCCAAAATTCCACAAATTCCAAATTATCATCATCACATATACAAAGTACATTATTCATGCACCACAATTCCTTAAACTGTCCTAAATTATTAGATAGATAGATTGATAGATAGATACTTTATTCATCCGTTCAGAGAAGTAAAAACTGGTTGATTATTTTGAAAGCCAGGAGAACAAACAGAAATAAATCCATACATAGTAAAAAGTACAAACAGTTCAGTTGTTACAGTGATGGAAGGTAGAGAGAGCGGTGATGAGGTCATGAATCTCTTGTATTTACAGCAGCGTTACAACATTTAAGGGCAGTCGGACCAAATGATCTTCTAAACTGTTCCGTCGTACACGCACAGTGACAGACAGACGACTTCTCTGACCCGACAGAATGTTCTGAGGAGGTTGACTGCTATTTTGAATGGATGGACGGCTTTGAATAGTCAGACTGCTTTGATTTAGTATCTCATCTAAACACAATGTGGGGATAGACAACTCTCTGCTTCATTTGAAAATGAACGAGTTCTGGGGACACTGGTTTCTAATCACGTACATTTTGATAGCTGGCCACAACACTATTGTTGAACCAAAGTAAATGTGTTTACACTATTTGTTATGCAGAGGAAGTTGGCTTGCGCCATTGTTTCACTAATTGTCATGTTGATCTATGCAGAGACTGAAGTATTTCTAACTTGCTGGGTAAAGGAGAATAAAATGAAACAGACGTCTGGTCTGAGACTCGGGACTACTGCCTGTTTCTTTTATGCTTTTCACCATGTCGCTGTGGCTACACCCTGTAGCAACAGTGGCTTGTACCTGGCGCAGGTTCTCCTAGGCCTGAGACCAGTAACACCAGCCTTCATCATCAGCTTGTGCAGCCTCTGTCGTGGCGAAAATTCATCATCAGAAGGCTTTTTACCTAAAAATAAAGGTATTAGGTTTAGGCAGAGTTTTATTGCAATAAATCAACCACACGGACTCAACCCATTGGCCGATTTGGTTGATTTATTGCAATAAAGCCTTTAAAACTCTGTCTGTCTGTCTCGAGTCCTAATAGCCTTTATTTTTAGGTAAAAGCCTTCTGATGATGAATTTTCTTTATTTATGATTTCTCTTTTGGGTAGGTAGGGAGGCACACAAGTACTATGTACTCAAGTGCTGTGTGAACGCGACAATCGTTGAAGCACATACAGCTGCGCAGAATGCTTGGAGCGTTTTATAAAAGCGACGCGGTGAGTGAAGCACACAGGTGCAGATTGGAGAAGAGTGAATGGTACAAGAGGTACAAAAACTATTTCAGGGCAAAACAGGGCATTAGGGATTAGTACACTAGGTGCTAAAAAGTGTGATTGAGTATGAATGTGGATTTTTAGGGTGTAGCTTTTATGTGTAAAATAAACTATATTGATTAAGAGAATATAGAAACCTAAGTGTATAAAAAGTGGCTGTAAAGAAACTTCACAGAGTGAAAGGAGGAAGAGTAGAGCTAAGACACTTCGTAAGGAATAGAGAAAGAGGTCTTTTGTTTAGATATATAGTTTTGACCTTATATACCATTCGGAGACGTGTATGGAGAAAATATTGTGACGGGGGATATAAGTTATGGGGTAGATAAGATAGAATAAGATTGAACGTCTTTACAACTTGCATTCAAGAAGAATAAAAGTAGTGGAAGTATGGTTAATGGGAGTCAGGATTTGGTCTAATCACCCATATATACAAGTTCAGTGGAACGAATTAGATCTTGCATTTGTAAGAAAGTAGGAAAAAGAGATAAATCAAAATAAATCAATAACTAAATAATATATATATATCTATATCGAAAACATCGCTGGGTGAAGTGTAGACACACAAATATTTGAAACAGCCCAGCCTGTAATAAATGATTGTGTGAGTAATTACATGAGCTCCAAGTTCACCTGTGGTAATAAAACAAGCCACAACAGCGAAGACAAGTGTGAGTGTGAACAAAACTCCAACCCAAATAGTAGGTAGACGAGAAACACAGTAAAGTAATTGAGCACATAAAAGGTGTAAGTAGGATTCTGTAAGCAACTATTTCTTCCATACAAAAAACAGACGAATATATACATGAGAGTGGAATAGAGATCAGACCAATATTACAAATGATTAAGGATAGAAGGGAGAAAATAGTAGAAATCACAGATCGAAAAACAGGAAGGGTCCTGTGTGAATACTGGCAGCTTGAGACTCGGGAGGACAAATATAGTATAGATTTATTACTGTGGGTATAAGTTGTGGAAAAGTCAAGCAGCAAAAGTTATGGCACAAGAAAGGAGAGTCAGACAAACTTTACTTTATTGAGATTCCCTTCAAAAAACACTTACAGCCATATTTACAGAAGGGAATAAATCGTGGTTTTAAGAGAAGGCAAGGAAAGACAGGACAAATACGGAGAAATCCTGCTGTTGAACTCATTATAATAGCAAGAAAGGTAAATTGGTGTCCGAAAAACGCTGTTGGGAGATTTGTGCTGCCAGCAGTCACAGTAAGAAAGGTCCTGTGTAAAATCAAACCAAATTTAAATAGAAATTCAAAATTAAGATTGGCGATAGGAAACCCACAGCCACAGGGGGTTAAAATGAGTGCCAGCGAGTTGCCTGTGGATGTATTGGGGCAATCTGATCCGTCCACAAAGACCTTATTGAAAAGTCATCTCAAAAATGACATAAGAGAACAAAAAATTGGCCACAAAAAGGTTCATTTAGTCTGGAATTGTGCAAAGAAATGATAGAGCACATAAAAAATAATAAAACAGAAGATGTGAGCGAAAAAAGGGAAAATAAGAGGAAAACGGAACTGAACATAATGCAAATGTTTATGGGGGAAGCAATGAAAAGAAACACATTAGAAGGAGCGAGTTGGTGTTTGGATAGCGGAGAGATAGGAGTGGAGCCCCATTAACACTGCCGTTAGGTATGGCATATAAGTTCTCACCGATAAAAGGAAAAAGAACATTTAAAGGGCAAATAGAGATGAAACTGAGGAGAAAGAGTTAGGAGAAAAGAGAGAAACAGTACAGGACGAACTAAAAGAACAAAAGATCAAATCAGCTCCAAGGCAGCAGCAGACCACGGAGCAGTGGAATAATACAAATATATGGCTGTGAGTGCCACCCCTAACACAGGAAATGGTGGGCCGAAGAAATAGGATCATAAAACAAATGATGGTTAAAACCTGCGAAGACACTGGCCTTAATTGGGAAAATGCTATGCCAATGGCTTTAATGTTTTATCGTTCGGAGAATGACAGAGCGACATATTTACTGCCACATGAAAAGCTTATTGGTCAAACAATGACTACACCTGTTTGGAGGGAACTCCCTGAAAATTCCCCTTTGGAGCAGCTTGAGAATGAAATGCAGAGTTAGATGAGACATCTCAGATTTTCATCAAGACGCTGTCACGGTTAGGAGGTACAGCAAAAAGAAATATATGAAACCAAATTAGTGAGTTAAGAGGAAATAAATTAAAGATCAGAGAGCGTATATTACAAAAATATATCCAGAAAAGCACTAACGTAGTTCAAGTGACATCATTTCTAAAAATAAATTTAATACCATGATTTAAGTACTTTCAGTTGGCATGGGTTTCATTCCTTGCAGCAGTAGGATTTCGTAAAATTATCAAGAAAGCATAATTAACGTAAATATAGACAATTAGAAGAAGTGCGAGCATTTGGTAAATTAGAAAAGTACTATAATAAGAATTCGGATATTAAAATGTGAAGTTTTGAAAAAGGTTAACTTGATTCAAAGACTTGTGCTTCATGTTACTCCCTGTTAAAACAATTGGAGCCGTTTTATATTCTGATAAGTAAAGCAGCCTTCAGAAAATGTAGGAGGATAGCATCAAAGAAAAATGAAGCGATAGAAAAATGTTTGAGTATATACGAGGTGTGGCAGAAAAGTAAAGAGACTGGCAACACTGCAAGCGATCTGGCACCGCTGCGCTGTCGTCCTTCATAGAGCCCGTGTGTCAGTCCCTCCATAGCTCAGTCGAAGTTTCAACTCCTTCCGTTAACGACGTGATTTCTGTGACTGCAATTAGCGAGTTGTGTTTTCGGTTGTGCGTCACGCAAAATGGAACAGCGGAATTTGGAGCAACGTTGTGCCATTAAATTTAGTGTTAAGCTTTTTATAAAGACGTCCTTGAAAGGCTCAGAAAAAGGGTCATTGGCGTGAGACCAGACTTGGCCGACAAATGGATGCTCCGTCATGACAATGCCCCATGTCACACTGCCCTCTCCATAACAGAAGTTTTGACCTCAAAGGCATTCCTGTGGTTCCCCAGCCCCTTATTCACCTGACCTCAGTCCGGGTGACTTTTCCTTTTCCTAAACTGAAAAAATGTCCTTCAAAGGGCGTCATTTGGGACTTGAGAAAACATCCAAAGAGTGTAGCGGACATGTTGAAGACCATACCGGTTGAAGACTTCCAGCGCTGCTACCAACAGTGGGAACAAGCGTCTCCATCGGTGTGTAGCTGCCCAAGGAACTACTTTGAAGGGGATAACATTGATGTTTGAAAAAAAAGAAAAACTTTGGTAAATAAAACTCATTACATTTCTGCCACACGTCGTAGATTTGTGTGTACATATGTATATATCTGTACTTATATTTGTGGGAAAGAATAACAAGCGTTGAAAAGAATATCATCTTGTAAAAAAGAAAAGTGCACTGTATTTAACTTCAAAGGTCCCTGGCTTCGCTAATGTCTGTGTTTGTGAATATGTCTGTGCTTATTCAAAATGTGTCAGCGTGCCTGTTATTTGTTCTGTGGGTGTGCGTGTGTGTGTTTGGGGGTAAGTAAGCACAAACATGGAGACTTCTGGGTAATGTAGTTCAATTATGATTTGCTGAAACTGCCATGTGCATATAAATTTTCAGAGCTCGTGACTAAAAAATGGGTTAAAATGAATTTTGTATCTAAACTTCCAGAGCTCTGAGTAAATATGGGTTAAAATAAATGTGAGTATGTGTAACATTTGATAAAATGAAAAATGCATTCACTTTTAATTATACAAATGTTTATAAAATATGCGAGGCATCTTTCCTTCGGACCCTGATCAAGTCTTAAGGAAAAGTGCACTTTTGATAACTATAACATTCAAGGGAAACAATGTCTTTCAATTTCCTTCTGTCCTTTTCTTTTTCTTGTGATGTGTGTATGTGAAATTGTGCTCTATAGGGAATATTACAGTGGAGTGTGTGGTGGCGCAGTGGTAAGCACTTATGCTAAGATTCGAGTTTATTTGTGATTTGTGTTGCAGCTTACATGTTATTTGTTTTG
This sequence comes from Polypterus senegalus, assembly GCF_016835505.1. Classification (NCBI taxonomy): domain Eukaryota; kingdom Metazoa; phylum Chordata; class Cladistia; order Polypteriformes; family Polypteridae; genus Polypterus; species Polypterus senegalus. The sequence goes on from NW_024378279.1 coordinate 11,833, forward strand.
AGTTAATATTCTCAATGACCGTTTAGTCTTTTGCTGGGAGTGCCGTCTTGCTGTGATATCGAACTGCGTGATTTCTCGATAGTTGGATTTGCCTTATTGTCACAGGAATAGGATCGCCACGGAAGCAATTCCTCGATGTCGCTGAGTCATTCTGCCAATAGAGTCTCCTTGATCTAGAAACCAGCGCCGTTCGAGCTGAGTAGGATCGTGTTATGTTTCCTAGGGTTAACACCAGCTAACGTCATGAGAGGCTGTTTTATATTCGTTTGTCCTGATTGGTAATGTTAAGTGAGAATGGGACTTTCTCTTCTTCAGAATTCATTTTCTCTTTCTGATTCATTTGCTGCATTGTTTCCAAATATAGTGTGTAATAATAAATAATAAGTAATAATAAGTAACAAAACTGGGCTAAGGTTGAATGTATTAAAACAATGGTTTGGGTGATTTTATGTATGTTATCTAGTGTATTAAAGGGATCCCTATGTGTGCATGTTAAATAAGTTTAAGTGTGTTTGAGAGTATGTGTAAAAATATGTGGTGTTGTTTGCAAGGATGAAATAATTGATATTAATGTGTGTGAGAATGTGAATGTAAATGTTTGAAATTAAAAGAGCTCTTAATTCTAAATTAAAAAAAAGATATGAACAGGTGGTGTAAAAAGGTCTCCAGATTAGGCATGATATTATATGAGCACCCCTTTCATTTGAGTACTGGCCAGACTCTGATATAAGGGAGGATTTGAATTAAAAGGAGTAAAAATTCAATTGAAGGAGACATTCTTTAAAATAGTAAATGAAGCTAAAGAAAAACAGTGGCTTCCAGTCCAGGTAGTGTTAAAAAAGAGGGAAAAGGGGTTAACTAAGAGAAAAAACAGACTGCGCTCTTTGGAGTCAACATTCTGAAAAACATGTAATAAACATCTGAAAGATCAGAATGAAGAATGTGCAGATCAAGTGACTTTGCAGTAGGTTATGAGGAAACGAAATCAGTGTATGGAACTGAAGTAGATTTAAAGTATTTTCTTAGTTTGAGATTCTGGGAAAAATGACCTGACAAAGAAGTGGGTTCTTCATTCTAAATATGGGTAGGAATGTGCAAATCTCTTAGAGGGCCTCATAGTAAATACATAAATAAATAAACAAATAAAGGCACATTTTACATTATAGGGCATTCTGATATATTGATTTCTTTCCTCATTTCCTTTGTGTGTAATATTGACATGTTTGTGTGAAATAGTGGAATACTGGGATCACAACAAAACTAATGGAAGGTTCACTTTTATATTTTTGATGCATTAATGAAAATTGAATGAGACATTTTATTAAGATTCTAAAAAATACTAAGATCAAATGTATATGGTATTTGTTAAATAATTTTTCATTATTATGGAATAAATGCAGATAATTTGATATATACAATATTATTGGACCAATTTTGTAATGATTTATTAGGTACATTTCCATTGTAATACATTGGTTGTTATTTTTATTAATACGGGATCTTTCAATTGGAGTGGAAATTGGCAGCCAAACTGGAAACAGCTAAAAAAGGAGGACTTGAACATATTGCTTATAAATTTTTAAACCCCTCTGACTTTGGGAAAAGTCAAAGAAAAATGACACCTTTTATTGGCTAACTAAAAAGATTACAATATGCAAGCTTTCAGGGCAACTCAACCCCCTTCCCCAAAAGGCGAGTTTTACAAAAACTGAAGATTCCTGTGTTTATATCCACACACTTGGACAAAAACAACACGGTAAATTTTTTTGAATGAAAACTCTTAAATGTAAAAAATTAAAGGTTCATTCAAACTAAATTAATTTAACAGGAGATAGAAGAACAATGTCTGGCCCAAGATCTTTAGATAAGATAACTGCCCAAAAAAAGGGTCCATTGAAGTTTGTAATTTTTTCAAAACAATGCAGATTTTGTAGTCAGGTTGCCCTGTCAGCCCCGAAAATCAAACAGTTTTCCCTTCTGGCTATAAAACTCTTGTCTCTTTAAAAAACCATGTTGTTAATGAAAAATTTTAAATTTAGAATTTCCCCTTTTTTTTTCCCCCCTTTTGCTGTGTTTTAAAGTTGTAATTTTTTTGTGATTTTAAAGCCCCTCTCACAGTGTCCATGGCAAAAAAAGAGATAATACAGAAATAATACAAAATCCTTCTCAAACCAGCAGAAAAAGGGGGGTTTTTGGTCATCATAGCCCACATCAGACTATATACAGGAGGCACAAAGACAATTGCCCAATACTATGCATTATTATAAACTGCAAAAAGACCCAACAGATCTCTACAAAAGGAACAAAAAAAGATAGAAAAATTTTTCCTCTTGACATCGGGGATAAATTAAAAAAATTTAAAATTTCCGGGGAAAACCCCCAAAATGGGTTACTTCTACAGGGCTTCCTAAAACCCCAAAAAAGGGCCCCGGGAAAGGACATCTCGGGGATTTGGCTCCTGACAAAAAAGGTTTTCAGGTTGGGTGGAACACATTCTTAAACCTCTCCCCCATAACACAACCAACCCATCCCGGGCCCCCCTAAAACTTTTAATAAAACTGTCTGTTTTGGGGCCCCCCTGGGGAACCTTCCCTTAAACAATGGATGTTGAGGCCCTGTATACAAACCCCCATGTTAGGCATACTGGCATGTGAAGCGTACCTCGGAAAACATGGTTCCCCACAAAGTCAGTAATAAAAAAACCAAATTCCCCTGCCAAATCTATTCTCTTTTTGGACAAGATTGTTACTTGCAACAAATGGGGGACTGCAATGGGCTCCCCGGTTTTTTCCCCTATACCAAACCTATTTGTTAAAATTGGGGGGAAGATTTCATGTCAATGTGCATTTTAAAAACCAATGTTATATCTCGTTTACATAGATACATCTTCATAATCTGGACTGCCAAATGAGAAGGACCTCCTCCATTTTTATAATAGGGACAATTCTTTCCCCTAACCCTAAAACTGAAACTGAATTACTCCCGAAACGGGAAATCAAAAATTTAAACCCCAGTTCCCAAATGAAAAAAAACACCCTTGTAACTTCTGTTTTCCAAAACCAAAAAAGAAAAAACCCGGGCCTACCTCAAATGATAGCTTTCACCCCCAAAAATATAAAGCTCCATTAATTTTGAAGCATTCTTTGGCTTGGGATTTCCCCAGACCCACAGCAAAACCCCGGGGTCCCAAAACTGCAGGGCTCAGACAAAGGAATTCATCAAACAAAAGGTTTACCCCCAAAACAACAGACACTCCCAAAAACGAAGAGCTACTCCCTACCCCAAAAAAACCCTTTTGGAATATAAAAAAAAAAAGACAAAAAACCCCATTCCCCTTGTTGTCACCCACAACCCCATCTTGAAACACTTCGAAAAACTATAAAAGGGGAAATTCAGCCAATACTAAACAATGACCAAACACTGAAAATGTATTTCCCCGAAACCCCCTCTCTGGCATACAGACAACCCCCAAACCTTCAGCAACCTTTAAATTTTCAAGCTCCTAAATGAACCAACAGAAAAAGGCGCATCTCCTGCCTGAAAAGATGTAAAAAATGTGCCCCATCTACAATACAGACCGTATAATTATGCAAACTCCCACTTGAACATCCATAAAAGGGTTCGTTTTTCCCGCCCCGATCATAGAAAGTTGTCTCCTAATTCTCTGCAGAAATGTCCTGACACTACACTCTATGTGGGAGCTGGACAAACACTCGGCCCGAGAATGAATTTACACAGGTGACATTTAAAAATGGGAAAAAGATGTTCCTGTAAGCGTTAACAGCCATGGACACTGTAAGGGGGGACTTTAAAATCACAGTGCTTATGGGGAACTTCAGAACGCAGCAAAGAGAAAAGAATGGGAAATTAAACTCATGTTAAAAAATTTTAAAACATTTTCAACTTTGGGGGAACAGAGACAAAAAAGTTTTTTAGCCCCGATATGAAGACTGTTTGCATTTTCAGACGACGGGCCCCTTGACTCCCGATCTGCATTTTTTTTTGAAAAACTTACAAACTTCAATGGACTTTATTGGACCCGTTATCTTATCTAAAAAATCTTGACCAGACATTGTTCTTCTATCTCCTGTTAAATTAATCTTAGCCCAAAGACCTATTTAAATTTTTTCAATTTTTAAAAATTTTTATTCAAAAATTTACCAGTGTTGTTTCTTGTCCCAAATGTGTGGATATAAACCCCCAGGGGAAATTCGGTTTTTTCCCTCTCGCCTAAAAAGGGGCCTGGGGGTTGCCTCGGGTTGCATTTGTAATCTTTTTAGTTTTGCCAAAAAAGGTGTCTTTTGTTGCTTTTCCCCTCGTTCTTGGCTAACCGGTACAAACATCCTAAAATACTTCTCCTGACTGTTTAAAAAAAATTGCTCAGGAAAAAAGCACAGACTGGATTGAAATGGCCCTTTTTTTCCTCTAGCAATATTTTTAATAGGGGGACCCAGGGAAAAAGATCTGACATCTTATGACATTTTTTTGGATCCATAAGTAGCTGCCAATGAAGGGTTTAAAATGCTGACTATTTAAATGGCGTTTTTAAGTCTTTCCCTCTGCAGGTGAAAGCTGTTTTTTTCCCAGTGCATGGGAGAAAACACCATTTGAAGTTAACCCGAAAATTTTGGGGTGTGATAAAAGGGCTGCAGATAAACTAAAATCTGACTCCAAGGGAAACCCCCCATGCCAGAGAGGGGAAACAAATATGGGTGGGGCCCTGGGGTTAGTGACTACTGGAAAGCGCACTTGATTCCCCGTTCAGATATCATGGATACCTGCTGCCAAGAGCTCAACTGTGCTGGTGATGTTTGATCCCAAAAAATCATCGTGGATTCGAATCATAGATAACATCTGCCCCTTTTTTCCTTATTAAAAAAAATCTGTCCCCCTTTTTACTCTGCAGAGCTCCCAAAGTTTTTTGCTGGAGCCTACTTTGACCCACTTGTTTTACAAACAACAACATCTTTGAAATTAAAATATTTGAACTGTAGTTTTGAAAAAGGTATAAAAAGGGAAAACTAATTGTTGTAAGCAAAAACGGGGAAAATGGGAGTCCCAAATAATATGTATCTAATGAATGTTTGCAATAAGGGGAAAACTACGTGATTATTATGAATTCATAGTGGGTTTGAATAGATATTTTTTTTGATAAATGTTTTTGATATGCCTTCTGATATTTAGTATGAGATAATAAGTTACCTTTAAAGGGCCAATAATGTTTGATCTGTAAAAATTTCAAAATTGAGTCTAATCTAACATAAAGAGATCTATTAGAGATTGTTAAGTGGTTTTCATTGGAACATTGCACTACAGTTTTTTACTAGTTAAGGGGGATCTGGTTTTTGATATTCTAGGTTATTGATTGTAGTAGTGGGAAATAAATGGGCTTTTTTATTTTTGGTACATTTTTAAATTTAAATGATAAAAAAGAATAATAAAAGTAAAACATATGGGGGTGACCCCCACATAACTAGTATTTTGGAGATAAGGGGCACCTACTTAAAGGGCAGAACATCCCTAATTCAGAGTAGGATCAAACAGTTTAAGGGTAGCATTTTGATGGGGTCAGGTCAAATAATTTAACATCATGGCGTAGTGTATATTTTGGAAATCAATTGAATGAAGTAATAATTTGGCTCATGGGGGATGGAATTTCTTATACATACAGTGGTGAGGGGTGTGGTCTGTGAATTTTTCAAGGCCCAGATGAAGTCTGAAAATCTCTGTTTTTAAATCCTTAATAAGAAGCTTTGGGGGAACCCTTGAAATTGAAATTGAAAATGAAATAATTGACCTTGGGGAAAAGCCTAGTGACTTGCATTTTGGAAGGTAGTGCTACGTCTTCCCAAGGGGGGATTGACACCTACTGTCACAAAATGGCTGAATTAATGTGATAAAGGTGGCTGAAAGGGTTGAGGGCCCCCAGCTGGGTTATATTTGGGCAATTTTTTGAATGAGTGAGTTAAAAATGTGGGGCATGGTGAGGGGGTGTGAGGGGCTTTATTTTCTGATAATCATTGTACGGGTGGCAACCCCAAAACCTTTACAACTTTTTTGGGGTTTTTTAAGATAAATATTTATGCCTCTTATCACCACCAACAATTTATTTTAGTTCTGATTTAGATGAACACAAAAAAACTAGGTTTTGGGACATTAAATAGTTATTCTACCATATTTAGGAATTGGGGCATACATTTATGTGTTTAGTGTAAATCCATCTTGAAAGGAAAGGTAAAACCAATATAATTAGTATTAACTTTATTTGGGAAACCAATCATGGGGGGTTTATGTTAGTGAAACAGAAATTACTCTCTTAATGGTATTGTTGTATATTTGGGTTTGGGATTTATTTGCTTATTACCAGTTTCCTAATTAGTTATTACTAGAGGGTTTCTGTCAAAAAAAAGTGTGGGATCCCAAATTTTTTGAAATGGACATCTTCAGCTACAGATTTTTATTCTCTTTTTTGATGACAATGTGGATGATGGGGGTTCCAAATCGAAGAACTCCTTGGGTGATTTTATAATGGGTTCGCTCCCCCGGGAAGTGACCCTCTGGGGGGTAAAGTACCTGGGTTGAAGAAAAAATGTAATTTCACTGGAAAAAATTTTTTCTCAAGCGAAAAAAAACCCCCAAGTTTTGGACAATTGTTTTATTACTATCATTATTATTTTCTGCTTTTTTAATAACACTATTTTGTGACTTCCATGGATTATATGATATTCCTATGATGTTTAAAAATTATCTGCACCTGTGATTAATTATTATATTTTGGACTGTTAAAATTTGGGCCAGGGAAATCTTTTTCTCCTCTTGGATTTATTGTGGGAGATGTTTTTGGGTCCTGTTTAAAAGGAGAAGGGGTGTTGAAGATTAAGAAAAACTGTGGGGGGTCCCTATTGGGCTCCAAAAAAAGAATTGAATCCCCATTCCTTTCTTTGGAATCAGGTTAGATGTTGAGGTTTGATTAAACCTCAAAGGGAGAAAGGAAGAGAGGAAAATTTTTTTTTAAACATAAGAGAATAGCAAATTGGGTTATAAAGTCATAAAAATAATTAAAAACTTCTAAAACAAATTTGATTAAGCATAAATTTAAAAATATTGAAGCAAATCGATAGGTCTGAAAAAAATTTTAAATAAAAAACAGTTTTTGCCCTTTTTTTTATAGGCTGAAATTAAAATTTCCCCAAAATAAAAAAACAGAACAGCTAATTGATACAGCGAGACCAGTTTTTTGGGCCCGGGGTAAGGTTTGAGGAACACCTGTGATTCAAGGCTGGGAAAAGATAACATAAAAAAGAGGGCCCCTAAAAAAAGTTGGGTTTGCTGAATCGCAAAAAACTTTTTCTATGGCAAATTTACGTGACCTAAACTGGAAAAATTTATATCAATAATATCAAAAATATTATAAGAAATATTTGCAATTTAAATTTAATTTTAAAAAAAAAAGACAAATCAAGCATGCCAAAAACAATGATCAAATGGGAAAACACATACTATACTTCTTTTGAATTAAAAGGGAAAGCTTCAAAGGTTTACTATTTAAAAAAGTTTGGGAGGCTTAAAAGGAAAACCCCCATATAGATTGGAGCCTTGGCCCGTTAAAAAAATGAAACGGGATGGAAAGATTCAAAATTTCCCTAGGGGGCCAATAATAGGAAAGTAAGGAGATAATAAGGGTTCCCCCTTGGGAAAATCAAGGGCTGGTCAGACAGGAGTAAAAAAGGGGGTCAGAGAAGAGGTTGGGAGGGGAAAAAATCCACCCAGTCTTGAAACCCAAACAAAACAAGCCCAGCTGACACCAAAGGAATTGAACAGTAAACCGGGGAATGAGCCCAAAAAGATAAAAAAAATTGTTATAAACTTCAATTTTTGTTTCAGGGCTCAATCTCTTCCCACCCAATTGGTTGGGGTCCGTATGGTTGATTTTTGCAATGAAGGGCCCTTAAAAATCTGTCTATCTAAAATCCCAATAGCCTTTATTTTTTTTGGGGAAAAAACCTTCTGATATGAATTTTTCCTTTCACACCCCTTGTGTTCTTACCCCGTGGTACTTCCTCCCCAACACCCGGCGAAAAAAAGGACCCCGGGAGCGACCACCTGATAGAACAGACGGGATTTCACTACATGCTGAATGATCCAGTCTTCAGGGGCTCTGCCCCCTTTCCCGTAAGGGCGTCTGTGTTCACAGACCAGTCCAGTCTGTAAAAAAGATCGACACCTAGATTTAAAAAGTCTGTACCCCTGAGATGGTTTAAAAGGGGTGAAAGGGGGGAAAACTTATGTCTGTGGAAATCGAATCATCTCCATGGTCTTTGAATTTCAAAAACCAGGCAGTTCTTATTGTTCCATGCACAAAACTCCCAAACAGACCCCCCTATCCTCCTTCCTGTTCCCTTCCTTTTACAACCATAAATTTTTATCAAATCTTCTGAATGTGGCAAAAGTCTGACTTATATTTAAAATCTGCCCCCGTATAAAGTGAACAGGAATGGGGCCCCGGACCGGGCTAGCGTTACCACTACTGTCCCCGTGAAGGCGATTTAGTTTGACAAACTGCACTCGTCCAGTCAGGTGATTATGGGTCCACCACCTCTCCAGTTTATCTTAATGAACGCCGGGCCATTTGGTGTTAATACTGAAAAAATCAAAAAAAAATCCTCACAAGCCCCCCGGGATCAATACAGCATGAAGCAGCCACTCCCGGGTCTTCATGATGTTAAAAATCAGAGGAACATCAAGAGCCCTAATAGCTTGAGGGCAAGGGAGTTTGGGGTGCAAGTTGTTTACAGATAGAGGGGCTGTTGTCCCCTTTAACTCTCAGACCAGGCGCCAGACAAAAGTCCATATGTGGATTTATTCCTCCCAAAAAAGTCACAAAGGGACCCTCCCCTCCACAATACTTATAAATATACACCTCACAATAATCACAATCCTCCAACTCCCAGATGTGTTGTCATCTTTTCCCCCCAACTCAGCCCCCAACAGCTAGGGGTTTTTCCCACAGTCCTTTCTAGTCCTTTACCCAGATCAAAAATTAAAACTCCTGTTTTTTTTTCAAAGTCTTTTTTTTTCCCCCCTGGGGACTTTATACTTCCCGGGCCCATACTGAACCTCTGGAAGGGCCTTGAGCCTCCTGGGGTCCTGGTGGCCTCCATGGTATCCCCATGGCTGTGAAGGGGCCCCAAGGGCCATGATGCCCCTGCTGGGGGGGGCATCTCCACATTCGAGGATGGGTCTACCTGGAGGCTTGGGGAAATTGGGCCCGGATAAATTGCCGGGCATACATCTGGGGGGGCTACGGTGGAACTTTCATACATGGGGGGAAAAAAAGCCGGGGCCGTGTCCAAAAGTGGGGAAAAAAAGACCCCTAATAAACCCGGGCCAGTCGTGTTGAAAGGCGTCTTACTAAAGGTGAGCGTTTATGCCATTAAGACCAGTACTCTGTGTGATTGATAAGGAACATGAAAACTGCATTATATACTCATACAGTAGATATGTAAAAAAAAATATGTTCAGCTGAAAATTTAGTGAAAGTAACTCCAGTGTCCCCACTCAAGGGGCCCCCACTGCAGGCACCGGAAAAGGAAATAAGACAACTAAAAGGGGAATGATGGTAAAGCAGAAACTGGAACTGAACAGCCACATTAAAAGCACTGGGAAGCAACCCCCTTTAAAAGTTGTGTTCTCTTACATTCAGCCTCCCCTTGAAGTACTCAGGAGGGGCCCGGGGTCCCCTTGTCTTCCTGCAGTTTGGGGCCCTGGAGGTGAAAGGGCCCCAACCCGACACCCCCCTTTACCGGGGCCCTCAGGTTGGGGGGACAACACAAGTAACTGGTGGACCCGGCACACTCTCCTTCTCGTACACTCCTCATAACATTGTTAATTTCCCAAATGACTTTTTGGTGAAATCAAGGACAGTCACCCAAAAAATTTTATTCCGTTGAGGCGTCTGGCCCCTTTATGGGAGTACAACCCTAGACTGGACAGTTTTGGGGCTCTTTAACTCTTTTAGGGCTAATTTTTTTTTTTTTTTTTTTTTTTCTCCCAGGCTGAATATTTTTTTTCCCAAAAACTAACATTTTTTTAAAAAAAAAAAAAAAAAACAATTGTTTTATCTTTTTTACAAATGTTCCTGTCTTGCATTTCTGTATGAGCCTGCATACTCTATGATTTCACATAAAACATCACATACATTTTACACAGCAAAGTCCGCAAGTCTTAAAACGCTCCAAAAGCAAAATTTCAGTCATTTTCCACATTGCACACTGCACAATACGTTTTGCTTTGGTGCCCCCTTTTCAATTGTCTGTTGCTGCACTTTCTCACATATATTGTTAGTGTGTACTGTAAAAGACAAGTCACCCCTTTTTTTCCCTCGTGCCATTCCCCCTGCCCCAAGTTTTCTGCCCGCATGAAAACCCTGGTTTTCACCTCTTTTTATCTTCCAAAAATTTATGAACTTTATGCATGGCATTACAGCCTGGCTCACCCCATGGGGTTTGCTTCTGTTTATTACCCGAAGTGAAACAAAAATTTCAACAACATCACGTCCTATCACCATGCTATAAAAACCCGTCCAAAAACCACCAGAGGGGAAAAACACGTTTGGAAATGCTCCCCGAAGTTATATCATCAGTTCTGTCCCATTTTATTTGTAATACCACAGCCCCTTCATCTCATCTTTTTTTTGTGGGTTTTCACTTTGAAAAACCAAGGGGCGATGCAAGCGGGGGCCCATTCAAAAAAAATTTTTCTGCCTACCTGTTTTTTCCCGTCTGGGGGGCTGAAAAGCAGCATCAGGGGGAAAAAAACCTGAAATACAGCAGCTGGTGATCTTCGTGTCCCAAAAGCAAACCCTGCCATCTTTGAAGTCCAGCAGCCGTCTCTCCAATGGATCCCAAAGTCTGTTTTTTTACGTGAACCTTGCCCTAGATGCATGGGCTGCACCAAATCTCAACTGGCAGCAAAATCCGCTGGTTTGGGCCGGCTGGGTTTTTTGATCAGCTGATGCCCGGCCCCTCTCATCTTTTGATCTCCTGATCACTGTCAATAAAATCCCATTCTTTAAAAATCAGAGTCCGACTCCGAAAATCAAAAACATTGTCTGCCGGTGTTTTTTTTTCTGCACTTCCCTTTTCTCCCCTTTCCCAAAGCCCATGCCATCTTTTCCCTTTTTTTACATTTCGGGGCCCCCACGCTAGGATTAGTTGCGAGGGCAATGGTCTAGCATTCCTCCAAGCACAGAGGGGAAAGCCTGTGGCGTGACAGTGGTTTTTGGGCCCTTAACAGCTGATTATCCCTCCCATCTCTGGATGTGGCTTTGAAGGGCATCGCCCAACCCCCCCCCATGGCAAAATTGGCATCCCCCCTAAAAGGGGTTAAGGAAGGCCCCTCTAAGTAATACTCCGGTTTGGGCCTCAAAAAACTTAACCATGATGCAAAAATGGAGCCCCCCCACTGGCCCGGGAAAAAAAGAAGTTGGGGTTTGGGAAGGAGTGACATTTGGGCCGTGAAGCCAGTGTAGTCTGGAAAGGGGATGTGGCCCCCGCTGGTCAGACTGGCTTTGGGGGGTCTGAGGGGTCTCCGCCCCCCAAGTGGCCCTTACACACACACACACACACCTGATTGGATATAAACCCAAAATAATAATGGGCCCCCACAGCCCCTCATCCATCCTCAAATTCTGTCACAGGGGTGCTGCCCCCCCTCCCATCCCGTAAAAAGGTTTTAAGGGGAAACTTTAAACCCGTGGGACCTGCACTTGTGGGGAAAACAAATGACCAATTGGATGGTACTGGTCAAGGGGGTCATCTCTTGGTTTTGGGGTTGTTGGGCCCCTACAACAAGCGCTGGATAGGCGGCTCAGTGAAGGAGGTGTTGATCCTGCTTAGGGTCATTGTGTGTGAGGCGGGTATAAAAAAGACGAAAACCAGCAGGCCAGTCCAGATAAACCCCCTTCTTGGGGCTGTAGGGGTCTCATATAAAAAAAAACGCATTGGATTACGAAATAACTGTGGGGATGCCGCCAGCAGGGAAAGACCAGGACTTGTCATTGTGTCCCAAACCAGCGGGGTTTTGTTCCCTTTCCCTTTCCCGTCAATCTTTTATTCAACTCAATATTATTTAAGGCTCCACCCCACCTCCCCGTAAAATCGAGACCCCAAACAGGCCTCTCCCCACCCGGGAAATTGGGGAAAATAGCTAAATCTGTCCCGGGTGATCAGGATCTTGGCCTGTCGGGGGTATGTCCTTTATTGTTTCCCCCTTTAGACGAAAAAGCCTTCTTTGTGCCCGTGTTGATGTCCAGTGTGAAGGACAGAAGTCCGAAAGGAGACAAAAAAACGAGTGAGAACATCCCGTGGTGGAACAGAACTGGGGGGGAGCACAACACAGACAATGGACAAGAACCCAAACGGAGCTGCGCTGACAAGACTCAAATGTGTGCTTGGGGACATTAAAAAAGGGTCATCTATTTTGACAGAAGCTGAAATTAAAAAAAAAAATTCCACAATTATAATAAAACCTTAAGGTCACCATCGGGGTCAGAGTTCAAATGGACTGTCCCACTGACCGGGTGGCTTTATTAAATGACACCTTTTTTTCACAGGTCCCCCTTTAATATAAAAACAATCCCCTGTCACACTTCATACAAACTCCTCACAATAAACCTGCTGTCCTCGTTCTTCCTTCCCCTTTCCCCGTCTTTGGTTCTTGCATTTTTCAGTGGGCTACTAAATGTCCAAGGGGGCACCCAAGGGCTCTCTGCATGGAATATGAGCGACATGTTGGTAGTGAATTGTCATAAAACTTTGAGGGCTGACGCTCTGAGATTCACTGGACGGGAAACAACGGGCCCTTTGTGTATTCAGTGAAATGAACTTTAAAATCAAAAAAGGGAGGTTCAAAATGTCCGACTTGCCTACCTTTGATGTTGTTGTCCCCGGGCAGATCAGGACCAAAAAAACAAAAATCCTCAATGAAAACCTGCTCCCGAGACCGCTGGACCTTGGTCTGGGCTAAAGGACAAACCCGGGCCCCAAAAAACCCAGGAGTGACTTATGGAAACATCTGTGAATGTTCTTGAATGGCCCAACCACAGCCCCGCTTGAAAACTTTAGAACCCTGAAAAACTCCTCTTCTGGTGGTCTCCGTCCAACCGACAATACCTTGGGGGGGTCTGGGGAGAACAATGGCAGAAACTCCTCCCAAAACCAGGTGTCCTCCATCTCATCAACCCAAAGGGGACCCCCCGCTGTTTATCCTTTTTTTTAAATATGTCTGGGGTAAAGGGCCCCGCTTTACTTGTGTCAGGGGGGTATTTCAGCTTTTATGTAATCAATTTGAAAAAATGTCTAAAATGCTGTTTTTACCGCCCTTCTGGATTTGAGTTTTGTTTTTATGTGGGAAAAAAAAAATTAAAATCACTTTGCCAAAAACTGCTATATCGAAAACATAAAAAATTCAAGGATCTGAAGTCTTTTTTTTTAAGGTGCTTTTGTGGACACTAATTTGATAATCTTTTAAAAATTATCTTCAGAAAAGGGGGTAAAAAATAAAAACATCAGGTTTAAATTTTGTAGTCATTTTAAAAAAACAAATCTAATCTCATTGGAAAAAAAAGACCACCCCCCCACCCTCACCACCTCAAATACCTCAAAAATTTGGATCAGGTGTAGATGATGAGGGGACATCCCCCGGAGAGGCCCCGTCTGACCCAGTCCCCGTATTTAAACCTCAGACATTTCTTTTGGGTTTTCTCTTTGTTGTTTACTGGGGGTGTCATCAGTGCTGAGAAACAAAAAAGGCTCTCCCGGGGCCTTCACAGAAGGTTACAGGTGGTGATGAGTTTAGGGCAGAAATTTTAACAGGTCTCCAAACAAAAATGCTGAAAGAAGTTTTAAGATGATAAAATTTTTTCCCCCAAAACCTCCGGTGGGACCTGTCACTGTTGATGTCAAAGTGCACGGGGGCTACCGATAAAAGGGCTTCCCCGTGGCATGGGGGGGTGCCAGGAGGGGAAAAAACCCGAAGGGAAAATTAAAACAATCCAAGGGGGAGGGGAAAAAACCCTTCAAAACAAACTCCCGTCTTTTACCTTAATTCTTCTAACAGAACATCAACCAAAGGGTTTTTTAAAAACCCTAAAGTCTTATTCTATCATACTACATGGGGGCTTATTCCCAAAACTTTGGGTTTTCCCTTAAGAAAAACTTTTAAAATTGTTTAAAAATTCCTTTAAAAATTCCCCAATTCCCCTTTTCTTGATGAATGTTTTTAAAATCCCCTCTCCCAAACCCCTGGACTAATTCCCTTCATAATTTTAAACACCCGTCAGGTCTCCTCTTAAAACTTCTTTTCTTCTTTTAATCTTTTCCCCTTTCATCCCTTAGCCCCCGAATCAGCCCCGTTCATCTTCTCTGGACTTTTTCTAGGGTCGTTGTCCTTTTTTAGTCTGGGAACCCAAAATGCACACCTCCCGATGAGGGGGTCACCAATGTGTTGTAAAGTCTTACAGAACCTCCTGGACTTGGGACTCCCACATCAAGGGCTATATAACCTGACATTCTCTTGGGCCCTTTTTTAATGGGTTCTGGGCTTCTGCCAGTTGAAATTTCAAGTCCCCCGACTCCTTGATGCTTTCTCATGAGGTGAAGTTTTGATTTTTTTGACCTCCCATTTGTATTCAGACCTTTTGTATTTCCTCGTTTAATACTTTACTTTGTCATATCCTTTTATTTGGGCCTCATTTAAAATTTCCCGCATGTTGGGAAAAAAAGCCCCCCTCTTTTCCCCCTTATTTTCTCAATAAAACTCCTGATGTTGCCATGTGTTGCTCAATTTTATCTAATCGTTCCTTTCATTAATTTTCCTGTGATGCCTGTTAAAACACGGGCCCAAAAGGTTTTCTTTTTACCCGGGGGTTTCCCCTTTTTTTTATAAAAAGGGGTTTAAAATTTGCCCCCTTTCCCGTCCTTGGGAATCTCCCAGTGTGCAGTGACTTCCTAAACGTTGCATCAAGGGTTTTTATCTGTTGCTAACTTTCCTGATAACTCTGTGCTAAAATTTTCTGGTCCAGTGATTTTTTGGGTTTCAGCCTGTTTAATCTGATCAGCTCTTCTCCCTCTACCTTTCCCGATCCTCCAAACCCCATAGGTCCCTGTTATCACTAGGGAGGGTTTTCCACCTTTTCACATGTAAAACTGCATGGTCAGGCGTCTGCTATTTCACTGTCTGTATATTTAAAACCCCTTTACTTCTCTTGTTCAGTTCTCCTCCTCCTTGACTCTTCTTCCTATAAAATTTAAGGAATTTTCTTTGGGTCGTCTTTCACTTTTTTTCTATATTCCTCTCCCCAAATGTCTTTCAGCCTTCTTGATACACTTCTTAATGGTTTTCCCTCATGTTCTTAAACGCCCCCACGTTCAAAAGCTGTTGTTTTGGTCTTCCGTTTTTTGTCTGTTTTCTCCTTTTTGGTTTTTTTTCTTAACCGGGTTTTTTAACCCACTGCAGGAATTTTACAAACGTCCAATGAATTTTCCCAAAAGAGGGATGTACCCGGCCTGCAGACATATAAAAAAATTTTTAGCCTTTTTATGGCTCCTCCTTTTCCCACTAAAAGCTAATCCCCGTCTGTCCTCCTTAGACTTTTGACACATCTGCTCACAATTTTTCCCCACCAAAAAAAAACACTTAATTTTTGTGTTTGCATCAACGCTCTTACAAAGCAGTCTGTAATTTTAATTTCGGTCCCCATGACCCCAGTGGTCCCAAACCCTCCCCAACCCCCAGTTCACAAATTTTTTCCTTAAAAAAATATCCCGGCAGGCTCCCCTTTTTGGTGTTTTAACATACTGAGATAAAAAAACAGACACTCATTACGTCTGAAAACACCTGGGCCCCTGCCCCCTTTACAAAAGGGGATCCCAGTTCCCTTTGGGGTAATTAAAATCTCCTGACTGTATAAAACTTGCCTTTTTAATATTAATGAAGATGGGGCCCTTTAAATTACTGGCTGCTCCAATTTTGGGCGGAACACTCTCCTAAAAAAAAGGGCCCTTTCCCCCTGGTTTCCAGTCAAGTCCCGATTTCTCACTAACATGGGCTCCTGTCCACTGAAAAAGGACTTGGTTTAATTCTGTTTGACATAGAAAAAAAACCCCATCTTTTTTCTGTTTTCCTCCCCTTCCCTTAAAAATTGTATCCCTTTTGCGTTTCCCTATCCCCAGCTCTTTTTCCCCCGGGGTTTCCATTATCCTAGAATTCAGAATTCTTTTCCCCTTTTCTGTATCTCCAACCCCACTTCCCGTTTTTTGATATTTTGGCATTAAAAAAAATTTCTAATGTTTACCCTTCTACTTTTAAAACTGAATCCCTGAAGCCTACACAAACTGAACTGCCCCCCAAAATTTTTTTATCCCCCTTTTCATCACGCCTTTTTTTTTTGCTTTGTGATCAGAAACAAGCACCCAAGAAACCCTGCTATGCCATAAAACCCCTAAACCCCCCGGGTTTGAAGTCGGTAAAACTTCTCCTAGCTCAGCCTCTGTATCTGTTTGATTGCCTGGGTTGTAAGCTAAATAATAAACGTTTTTTGGGAATAAAAAATTTTTTGGAGTGTTTTTTTGGAAAGTAGTGATCTCGTAAGTGTAGGGATGCCCAAAAATGCAAAAGGCAAAACCTAAACACAGACCAAAACCCAAAAGTTTTTCCAAATACTAATAATGAGGGAAGTTTAAAATGTGGGGAAGATTTGACCAAAATCAAATAAATGTGTGTTTCATTAAAGAATAAAACCCAAAAAAAAAAATATTTTGCTGTCAAGATTAAAATTCAAACCAAATGTCAATCGACAGAAAATTGATGTAAATTTTGGGATGGTGCAAAGTGAAAACTGTTGCCTTATAACCAAACCCCTTCGGTTGGGGCCCGGTGCTCTGCGTTTGGAGTAGTGAGCTTCCAAAAACAAAAAATATAATAAAAATACTTGGATTTGGTCTGTAATTTTTTGGTTTTATTTGGGAAAACTTACACCCCATTTATTTATTATTCTTTTTTGTTCTGCCCAGTGATGGTTATGTTTAACTGGGCTCTTTCCTCTTGGGCTGAGGGCTTTATCTCCATTCTTTTTAAAAAAAGCGATGACCATGTGGAAAAAAAAAAATCAGTTATTGATCAAATCTGGTGTTCCCAAAAGGCCAAGGAAGTCTGTCTTCAAAGTGCAGCTTCTGTTTTTCTTAACTTAACAAGAAGCCAATGCCCAACTGATGCCCTTTTAAAAAATTGTGTAACTACGTCCAAAAAAAAATTTTGAAAAGATGTAATGTCTTGAAATTTTTGTGCAACTAAAGTCATAAGGAAAAATTTTTTCCCTTTAGCATTAAAAAAGATTTGGGAAAAGGGCACCGGGGGGGCAGAATAAAGGGGCAGGTGCCCTGGGACTGTCCTCTGTCATTCTTACCTTTGCCTGGTGTGTTTAATAAAATTTTTTTTACTAACTTTTATATCTCTCTGTCTTCAGCCCGAAATAACACTAGAAAAAAAAAGTGTCCACATTTTTCGGGGCCCCCAAACGGGGGCGGGACGGGGCCGACTCCTCGGGGGGGAAGATCCCCAAAGGGGTTTTCCCTTCTTAAAAGACTCCCCGCTCAGGCCCCCGGCGAGAAGGCAGTTCATAAAGAACTGCCTGTCCTGGGGCGACCCCTGGGGGGTCCCCCCCCTTCTGGTAAAAACCCAAAGATGACTAAAAAAGGATTTTCCGACAGAGCGGCAAACCCCCAAGGCTGGGGTGGAACCCCGGGAGGTTTCCGAAAAGAAAAAAGCTGGGGCGGGCTTGCTGTAGAGAAAAAAAAGTGAGGGGAATAGTAAAGGGAAAAAAAAATTTTTTAAAATACCCTTTTGGGGAAAAAGATAGTATAGAACCCCATCCCGGGAAAAAAAAAGGGGGATTTGGGGCGGGATCCGGTGTGGACACCCAAAAACCCCGGACAAATCTATTGGACAGAGGATAGAGCATGAATAAAAAGAATAACGGGTTTAAAAAAAAAAAAAACAAGGGGAGTATAAAAAGTCCGTTCTGAAAAAAATTTTTTTGCTTTCCCCGGCACTGTGACAGTAACGGGGGAAAAATAGTGTAGTATATTTCCCCCGGGGGAATATTAAAGGGAACTTGGGGGGGGTTGAGGGACACCAGCACCCAATAGTTCATGGGGACAGGGGGCCGAGTAGGACAAGGATAGAAAATAAATCTGGCGGGGCGGGGGGAAAAGAAAAGGGAAAAAAATGGGAATACAAACCAAAAACCAAGGGGGCCCCCGGGTTTGGGGAAGTTTTTTATGTTGGAAGGATTTTTTTGGAGGATCAGCGGGCCGCAAAAAAAGGGTCACCTAAAAAGTTTAGAAAAAACACAGGATTGGTTTTTAAAAAGGGCGAAAAAATGGAATAAGCAAATGGGGGGCGTTGGCCATTAGAAGGGACAGAAGGCAAAGGGGAAATTAAAGGAAATTGGGAAAAATTTTGTAGAAATGCAAAAGGGTGTTGTTTTAGAAGTGTATGAGGATTTTGTAATAGAGGTTTTAAAATTTAGGGACAGAGGGGAGTTGGTTTTTTAAAGATTGAATTTAAAGGCAGTACAGAAATAAATTATTGGCTGCAGAAAGTTAGAACTTTAAAAAAAAAAAAAAAAGACCCTTTATATCCCACATTGTTCCTCCACCACCCCCACCCCGCCCTTTTAAAAAAGATCCCTTGGGGTCGGGTTTTTCTTTGAAGAATATCTTTTGGATCCTCTTACACCGCCCGGGGAATGACAAAAGAAAAATGGGTTGGGCAGGGGGTTTCACGATCCTAGAACCTCCATTTACAACCTTAAAGTCAAACCTATTCCTTTCAGCCCCTAATCAAAACACCCCCTTTTCGTTTTTAAACCCCCCCCAAACCCCACGGGCCCCCCTTATTGGAATGCCCCGATTGAGATCCCAGAAGCCCCAAGATTAAAATGAAACCCCAAAAGGATTTAAAAACCCCCCTTACTGTAATAACCGAACGAGACATTAAAAAGGGGCTGAAGGGCGTTGTGCCCAAATTGCCTGATCCCAAAGTCATCGGTGTTTTAAAAATTCATAGAACAATTACAGCAGCTGTATGAAAATTATAATTACCCGGGGAACCGGATCAGGTGCTGGGAAAAGCTTGGCACCATGGAGACGAAACCATGGACAGCATAACAGAAACCAGAGGGGAAACCGGGTACCGGGGCCCGGGATGAAGGCCCCTTTTATTACAAAAGGGGGAAATTTAAAATAATATTAAGGACAAGTATAAAAAAGGGAGACTGGTCTCTTTTTCCCCCAAAACAGAAAAAAAAAAAAAAAAGAGACAGTAGATGAATGGGAAATTGGTTTTAAGAGTTAATGGCAACAAAAGGCCTTGAAGACCCAAAAAACCGAACAAAAAACTGCAGTTCCTCTTTTTTTTTCGGACTTAGGGACATTCAAAACAAGGTATCCTGTTTAGATGAGGGGCCCTCCGCTTTAAAGGAATAAAACGCCACGCGGGCCTTGGGGGGCAACGGGAGCAAGCAAAAAGGGGTAACCCAGAAAAAACCCATTGCGGCACAAATGAACTATTCCCTGGTGGGGCCACCCCCCGGCAGAAGTCGTGACGGGGGGTTTTTTTCCCGGGGACAAGGGGGGGGCCGGGAAAAAAGGTGGATATATGTTCCCCAAACCCAAATTGGATCATCCACCCCAGCCCCCCCAGACCCCGGTTTCCCATATGCTTGTTAGGGGTGTGGTGAAATGGGACACTTCTGCCGCAATTGCCCCTGGTGCCCACCCCCCCTCCACCACCTGAAAAATTTTGATGTTTCAGGGGAAAAAGGGCCCGGGGACCCCTCCCCTTTCCTTTTCCCTTTTTTGCTCCCCTAATTCAGAGCCCCATCCATTTTGTTTTTGCTGGCTGGTGAATGGAAATTGAAACTTTTTTCCTCGGGGACACAGGGCCACCCCGCCACCCCTTTTCGCTGAAGGGGGTTCCCTGCCCCAAAAGGGGTTTTTTTGGGTTCAGCTGCTTTCCCAGTTTCCCTTTTAAACACTGATTTCTTTTAAATCGCTCTGCCCAGTTAACCCTCTTAGGGGGGGATCTCATGAAAAAATTTTTCTCTCCTTTTTCAATGAAATTTTTCCCCCAAAACCATCCTTCTTAAAGCCCTTCCTCATTTCCCCCCCGCTTGTTTCCCAATCCCCAACCCCCCTGACACCCTATTGCACTCCCCAATTTTTCCCCTATAAAGTGGACCCCCCCTGGCTAGAATCCTTTCTTTCATCAGGTACCCCCCAAAAACCCTTCACACCCCCCTGATTTCTTTTTCCCCAAAAAAAGCTTTTTGCATTTTTTTCCCAAGTATTTTTTCCTATTTTCTTTAGCAAAACCAAGCACTGTCCATTGGGTGGAAATCGGACCATGGGTAGAACAATGTCTTAATAGAACAGACTGGGTACATGTTGCTTCGGGGTTTTTTTGATACCTCAGATCATTTAACCCCCAAAGTTTTGCTTAAAAACTGTTTTTTAGTACATCGAAATTAAATATTTGCATTTCCCCTTTTTCTCGTTGTCATTGCAAACTATTTCCCCTTTTGGCTCTGGTTTTCCCCACTTTTTGTGGTCTCGGGGTTTAAAAATGATTAGGGAAGGATAGCCCATTGTGACCCTCTGGATCTATCCTAAATCTTTTTTCTGCCCGGGCATGGATGTACCCCTTCTGTCTCCTAAAACGAGGGCTGGCATCCCCCCGGTACATTCCGATCTTGTAACGGGCATTTTTCCCAATTAAATATTCTCCAGTTAATTATCCCATTTTACCAGAAAAAAAGGCGGGACGGTTCATGGGGGGTTTTTCCCAAAGACTTCGAAAGTAATGCAATTTTTCCAGAGCCCCATTGTCCCCCAACCCTTTCCCCTATTCTTTCTGCAATCCCCCCTCTGCTCGTTTTTTTTCAGAAAATTGTTTTTAGCCAATGTTTTTTTCTCTACCCCTGTACCCCCCGGACTCGAAATTTTGGGTTTTTGTTTTTACTTTTAAAACCCAAAGGGACATGGACTGTCATGCCTCGGGATATAACCCCCCTTGTGTGTATGGACCCCCAAAATTTAAAAGGGGTTCGGGCCAGACCGAGGAGTACATTAATACAGTTTTAGAGGGATATTATGTTATCAGTACTACTGAAGAAAAAATTAAAAATAAGATAAAAAAAAACTACTGCATTTTCGGGGGACAATGGACATAAAGTTTCAAAGGCAAAATTGCAATTAATTAAAAACAACTGTAAATATTTAGGTCATGACATCACAAAGGGAATTTAAAAAGCTCTCTCAAGTTTTAACACCATTCAAAATCTTCCCAGACCTGTCACAAAACAACAGGTTATGTCTGTATTGGGCATTCTGGGTTCCCTTCCCGGCAATGGATTTTGAATTTCACTGAAAAACGCCGAAAAATTTAGCAAACCCCCCTTTTCCTCTTTCGGGGTCGGGTTGCAATGGACCAAAAGCAGGCTGAAAAGGCTCTCTGTGACAAAAATGCATTTTGGTGGCACCCCCCTTGGGGCCCTTTCCCGGGACTTTTTTTTCCCCCCCCTTTTACTCGTTCGTGGGCAAAAGGGGGGATATATGACTCAGTTTTTAACAAATTACATGGGGATAAAAAAAGGGCCCACCAAGCTTTTTTTCAAAATTGGACCCTGTCCCCAATTTGCCTTGCCTTAGGGCTGGGCTCCCCAAACAGAAGCTTTTTTAGCCGGGTACAGATATAGTGCCCATGACCCCCCTAACGTAAGGTGCCCCCGTTTAAATTTTCCCCATTTTAGTACAGGCTAAGACCCCCCCACCCTACTACTGCTGGGGCAAACACTATCAGAATGTACTCTGTATTTTGTCAAACGCCAAAAATTGAAAGATGCCCCCCATTTTAAAACCAGCCACCCTTTTCCCAACAAAAAAGAGGGGCGAACCCGGAAAATTTTTAACCATACAGAAATAGCAAAGGTTGTAAAGCCTGGGATAGATCTAAAAGGAAACCCCTTTTAGAAATTGGAGAAAATTTTTTTGGAAACGGATTTTCTTTCTTAAAACGGAGCCCCCTAAACAAATTACGCAGTGGTCCAAGGGGACCGCCTGCTGGAAGCAAATCAATTTCATAAAGTTTAAGTGCAAAAAGGTTGAATTAATAGCCCACCCGGGCATGCCCAGCGCCCAAGGAAAAATCATAAAAATTTTATACAGTTTCCCAGATATGCCTTTGGGGGTTCCCCAATGATCATGGGGCATTATGGTTGGGGGGTTTAAGCCCGGAAATTGGAACCCCACCCAACATCAAAAGTTAATAACCCCTTTTTTGGGGAAACCAAAAAACAAACCATCAAAGCTAGCGATTGTTAAATGTCAAGCTCCAAGGGAAAAACGGGCCCTTCCGCAAAGGAAAATGAATTGGCAGATTATTTTTGTAAAAAACCATACAGTAACACACCAATCTCTTTATTCCAACAGAGAAATGAAAAGGGGACCCGAAACCAAATTATTTTTTTTACAGAGTGCAGCCACGGACATTGAAAAAAAAAGGGGGCCCAAAGGACCCCTCTCTGATGGAGTCGGGACTCACCCAACAAACTAAAAAACCCTTTTTTCCCCCAAAAAAGCTTCTTTTCCAGGTATGGAAAAAATAGCCATGGCCTCCCATGCTGGGAAAGATGCCATGGTTCAAGATTTTGAAAAAATTGGGAAGCTGTAGGCTTCTTCATATAAAAGGGGCAATTTGTAGACGCTGTGCATTATGTCAAAAGTTTAATGGGGGAAAAGGCACTCGGGTAATCCCGTTACCCCCTAACCCAAGGGGTCCCTTTGGAACACCCCCAAATGGTTTTTATTGAACTAACACCGCCTAAAGGTTCCGAATTGCCTTGTGATTGTCGATGTGTTCCCCCATGGGTAGAAGCTTTCCCTTAAAAACACAATGATCCCAAAAACGGTTGCAAAAAGCACTAATTAAAGAAATTTTTCCCAAGAGGGGAACCCCAAAAAGTTAAACCCAGATAATGGTACTCCTTTGTTAATTCCATTAAAAAATGAATTGCCCTACCTGGCTCGAATAAAGTCCCCATCATTATTGAAAAATACCATCCACAAAGGGGGGGTATTGGGGAAAACGATGAATGGCACCCAAAAAAGCTAAGCTTGAAAAAAATTTTGAAAAAAACCAAATTTATCCGGGCCCAGATTTTTCCCCCTGGTTTTAATGGGATTGGGGGGCGGACACCCCGGAAAATTGGGGGCCCATCCGCCCTTTGGAAATCCCCCGGACCCCCCAATTGCCCGTTATGGTTATGGGAAAAAATGTGAACCTGCATACTGGGACTGATCTTCTTTTGTTTTCCAGGCCCCCCGGCCCGGCCCCTGAAGGAAGTCCATGAGCAGGTTAATCGGGTTTTGGGAACCACCCCTCCATCTGGGGCCCTCCCCCGTTTCCCTTTTGGGCACCTGGATCCTGGTTCGAAAACCCCCGGAGGGAAACTTTGGGCATTCAGCCGGGTGGAGGGGGACCGCCCCAAAAGTTTTTTTTGTCCACACCCCCACGTTTGAAAAGGTTGAAGGATTCCCCGCCGGGATTCACCCCCATTTGAAAAAGATGGCACACAAAATTTCATATTCTTGTTTTTTTTCTTCCATTACCCATTTCCCACGGGTGACACTGATTTTCCCAGGTTGGGGAAACTCCCTCTTTCCCAGGGACTTTTGTGCAATTTTTCCTTTGTACTGGCAGACGGGAACAATGGGAAAGGCCTAACAAAAAATGTTGGGGCTACCCGGTTTATGACTCTGACTCAATTTTTTGTTTATTGACTCTGAATTTGGCTTCTGGGTATGTTTTTGGGAAAACACAGGCCCAAAATGATTTTAAAGGAACCCCAGGCTAATCATTTGGCCCCAAAAGGATTTGATTTTTTTTTTGGGAAAACCCTCTCATGAGTGTGCAAAGAATCAGTGTAACCCATTAATCATTACTCTAAAGAATCCTTTTTTGATGATTCAGGAATTTGGTTTTGGGCGGGCCAAAAAATGTGGAAATGACCCCCGGGGATTTTTCAAATTGGGGTCAAGGCACCTGCTCCCCCCCCTCTGCCCCCTTTTTCAAATTATTTTTTGACTACTGCTTTCGGGGTGAGGAAAAACCCTAGTTCGGGCTTTGGATCAAACCCAAACCTTAAAAAACACGTTCTTCTCTAGCAACAGCCCCTTTTTCCCACTATCTAACATTTCTGACCCTACGGGTCTGCCTTTTTTTCCCAACTTATTTACTCGTCCAAAAAACTTCTATTTTTTTCCCAAATTTTAAAATTTAAACTGTTTCTTTTCCCCCATTGGGTCATATGACTCCCCCCATGTTTAAAACCCACAAGGGGAAATTTCACATGTTTTAAATCAAATGGAACTGCTTGGGTAGGAGAATTACCTTCTTCCTTCTGCCCCAAACCTTCCATGTAAATTTCCCAAACCCTTTTTAATTCCACTTTTTTAAAAATTTTTTGTTTTCCCCCAAACTATTTAGATCTGATATTTTGGTGCGGGATGGGCTTCAAAACTGTTTGATATCTTCCCTTTTTCGTTTGGGTTTCGGCACTTGTCCCCCTGTACAGTTATTTAAAGCCCTTTCATTATTACCCTTTTACCCCTTTCACACTTTTGTATCCCCCCCCTTTTCCACTTCCCCTTTCCCCCTTTTTAAACCCCGTTCCTCCCAGACTCTTCCCCCAGCTTCCCCCTGCAGGCCCAGGAGTATATTTGATTCTATGGATTTCCCCAGGGGGCCCCAGAAAAATTTAAAAAGCAAGGGATCAGGTAGCAGCTGGATTTGAATCTACCCCCTAGATTGCCATTAAAAAAAAACGTTGACTGGATTAATTACTTATTTATAACCAGAAAAGCTTTTCCCCTTAAACTAGAAATGCTATAGAAGGTTTTCCCATGAACAATTAGATGCCCCTCCTAATGACTTTGAAAAAATCGTTTGGCCCTAGATATGTTATTTTAAAAGGGTGGAGTATGTGCTATGTTTGGTGATGCTTGTTGCATATACCCCTAATAATACTGCACCTGAGGGGTCCATTACTGAAACTACCCAAACCTAACATCTTTTTCCAAAAAACTTCCCACTAACTCAGGCTTTTCTGACCCTTGGGACATGGTTCATATCCCCCTTTTTGGGTCATGGGGCCAAAGGCAAAAAATCAGTATTTTTTTTCCTTTTGGCAGTAGTATTCATTGTCCTTTTATTTATGGGAGGGTTGATTGTTCCTCTTATTGGGCTTTATAATACCCAAATATTTCACTGCTTCTATACCCGGCCCTTTTGCTAAGAGGAAATACCCCAAATTGCCTCTTCATTTTCCTCACCCTTTTCCCCCCCTCTCCTCCTCCCCATCCCTTACCCCCGCCTTCTGAATTTTCTTCACTTTTTTTATCATGCCCAGATTGAAAAAGGGGGGAATGTAAAAAATAAAAATCGTTATTGACCCAAATCGGGTTTTGGGGCCGCGGGAAATTTGTCCTTCAAAAGTTTCTGTTTTCTGTAACGAACAAAGTTAAAAAGGGCCCAACTGATGCCCTTTAAAAATTGTGTAACTACTGACCCAAACAAAACTATTGTAAAAGATGTAAACGAAATTTTTGCAACAAAAGGGTCAAAAGGGAAAAAAAATTTTTGGGCAGCATTAAAAAAGATTTGGGAACCCAAAATTCGGGATGGGGGCGGGGGTGTCCTAGGATTTTTCCCGTCATTCTTACCTTTGCCGGGGTGTGTATTAATAAAATTTTTTACTAACTTTAATTATATCTTTTGTCTTAAAAGTCACAAGAAATGACACCAGAGAAAAGTGTCCACAACCACAGTTGATGCTGTGGCTGAAAACCGCTCAGATCTTTTGTTGTACAGGAAATCAAAGATAATATTACAGACTAAAATTTAAAATGTATTTTTATTATATTATAGTAATAATAATAATATAATAATAATAATAATAGCAGCTCACTAGAAAATGCGGAGCCGGACTCGAACCGATAAGACAAGTTCTCACGCTGCACCATCCAAGAATACATACAAGTTTCTGTCACTTGACATTTGATTGACAGTAACATGTAAATTGAATATTTTATTTTTTACTTTAGTTATATTCTTAAATAAAAGAGCACATATTTATTTGATATTTGGACTGAAGTCTTCACACATTATACACTTCACATCATTATTAGTGTAACATGGAAAAGGTTTCTGCTTTAGGTATTTATGTGTTCAGCATTTCTCACATTTCCTTCCATCCTACACTTGCACAGATCTTTGTAGACATGGAGAACACATGAAATGTACGTATTCTAAATAACGATATGTTAGTTACGCTATACAACTCCAGGCACCTCACCGCAGATAAAGAGCCTTGAGCTGCCAGAACTTTTGGCCCGAGCTGAGCTCCATCAAGACGAGGGGTAGGATAGCAGGCTGCTTCCTGCATGTGCTGATCGACACATTTGCAAAATAAAAGACGCTGATGAGGAAGTGAGAAGGGATTTAAGGGGGGCTTCAGGGATTCAAGTGTTATACGCTAGGGTTACAATTTACATTACTACACATTGTTATTTCTACACTGGTGTTTGTTTCTCCATGTATGGTTCTAAAGCTGGCCTGTTCTAAACTCCCTGCACCCCCAGTCCTTAGTTTAAACAATCCTCGACTAGCCTACTCATATGCCTCCCCAATACATTGGTGCTCCTCCAGTTCACACATAACCCGTCATGGTGGAACATGTCCCATCTGTTCCAAAAGGAGTCCCAATGCCCCATAAACCTATACCCTTCTACCCTTCACCAAAATTTGAGCCACACATCAAGTCTTCTAATCCCCTCAGTTTCACCTGCTCTGGAGCTTGGCACAGGCAGAACTTCGAGAAGACCATCTTTCAGTTCTGCTCCTCAGCCTGGCACCTAACTCTTTGAATATGGATCACAGAACTGACAGACTAAGTAGCCCTATGTATGTCATTTGTTCCAACATGGACAATGACAACTGGATCCATCCCTGTTCTGGCCAAGAGCTTATCCACTCTTCCAGAGAGGTCTCCCACCTGTGCACCCGGAAGGCAACAAACCGAGAAGCGCTCTGTCACTGGAAACAAACATGTGTTTCAATCCCCTAATGATTGAGTCCCCAACTATCACTATTTTTCTGGGAACTGTTTTTGAGGTGGCCCGTTGGGGCTCCTCATGCAAGCCACCACCTCAGAACCATCAGAGACACCATCCAGCTCTACAAAGACCTGAAAACAGTTTGACATTTCCAGTTCTGGGGCTGATGCTCGTGGACAGTGTGCACCCTTCACCTTACACCTTCTGACTGTGACCCACCTATCTCTACCTGTCTGGTCTGGAATCTCCTACCAAGCCACCTTAGGTGTGCACACTAGCCAGGTCCACCTCTTCTCTACTACAACACAGGCCAGCCAACTCCTCCTCCAGTTCAATGACCCTGAGCTCGAGGTGCTGGACCAGCTGGCATCTCCTGGAGATGTAGTCCTCATAGACGACTCCAAGCCATCATCTAAAAAGTCCAACATCTATCAGGACTTGCATTGCACTGGCCTCTTTATTAAAATTTAATTTAGGATTACTAAAAGTGCTTTAACTTCTTTTTTTTAAGTAAAAATTAAATGATGTAACTAGGATAAAACTAACTAAAAGATTACAAAATGCAAGGTGTCGAGGCAACTCAGGTCCCTGCTTCAGGCAGGAGAAGGTGCATGAGTTGCCTTGAAAGCTTTCACATTATAATCTTTTAGTTAGCTAATAAAAGGTGTCATTTTGCTGGATGTCTCTTCGTCCATAATGGCTAACATGGTACTACACCCAGTACTATGGCAAAACTAAAACAATTTAAGCCAAAGAAATGAGATGATCAAACTGCTACAGCAATTTTACACCTTACGCTCCTGTACTGCTCTCCCTCAAGTGCCTGCTGTTGTCCTTCAATAAGGTTAACTTTACTTTTAGGTCTGTTTTTCTAACTTTGCACTCCTCTTATTCCTTACTTAAAATCTCTCCACTCGCATTATTTTTTATCCCGGTATTAATGAACCCTTAATGCTGTTATCCACTTGAGATACAGCATGTAGTGATGGGAAAGAGTAGAGGAAGCTCAGTTAAGAAGTGAGGTGATGATTAGTGAGCAGCAGGATGGTTTCATGCCAGGAAAGAGCACCGCAGATGAGATGTCTGCTCTAAGGATGTTGATGGAGAAGTTTAGAGAAGAACAGAAGGAGTTGCATTGCGTCTTTGTTGACCTGGAGAAAGCATCTGACAGAGTGACTGAGAGGAGCTGTGGTATTGAATGAGGAAGTCAGGGGTGGCAGAGAAGTATGTAAGAATGGTACAGGATATGTATGAGGGAAGTGTGACCGTGGTGAGGTCTCTTGATGAGGTACGGCGGTGGGATTACACCAGGGAATCGGCTCTGAGCCGTTTCTTATTTGCAATGGTGATGGACAGGATGACAGAAGAGATTAGACAGGAGTCTCCGTGGACTGTGATGTTTATTGATGACTTTGTATCTGTAGTGAGATTAGGGAGCAGGTTGAGACTCTGGAGAGGTGGAGATATGCTCTAGAGAAGAGAGGAATGAAGGTCAGTAGGAACAAGAGAGAATACATGAGTATGAGTGGGAGGTCAGTGGAATGGTGAGGATGTGAAGGTGGAGGAGTTTAAATACTTGGGATCAACAGTGCAGAGTAATTGGGATTGTGGAAGATAAGTGAAGAAGAGAGTGCAGGCAGGGTGGAGTTGGTGGAGAAGAGTGTCAGGAGTGATTTGTGACAAACAGGTATCAGCAAGAGTGAAAGGGAAGGTCTACAGGATGGTAGTGAGACCAGCTATGTTATATGGGCTGGAGACAGTGGCACAGGAGACAGAGCTGGAGGTGGCAGAGTTAAAGATGCTAAGATTTGCTTTGGGTGTGATGAGGATGGACAGGATAAGGAACGAGTACATTAGAGGGTCATCTTAAGTTGGATGGTTGGGAGACAAAGTTAGAGAGGCAAGATTGTGCTGGTTTGGACATGTGCAGAGGAGAGATGCTGGGTATACTGGGAGAAAGATGCTAAGGATAGAGCTGCCCAGGAAGACAAAAAGAGGAAGAGAAGGTTTATGGATGTGCTGGGAGAGGACATGCAGGTGTCACTGAGCAAGATGTTGAGGACAGGAAGTTATGGAAAAAGATGATCCTCTGTGGCAGCCCCTACCGTAAGCAGCCAAAAGAAGAAGTAGAAGAAGAAGAAGTTAATTTCTTACTATCTTATCTGCTCTTACAGCTGATTATGTCTGATTGGTTGTCTTAACCTGGCAGCTTACCTTTTTTTTGAACTGAGGAATGCTCTTTCTGTTACTTATTAACTATTTATTGCTACAATGTGGTTATTTACTTACAGATGCTGATATCAATTCCTGCTGCTTTCTACCTTGCCTCTTCAAGGGCAGTTCAAATACAGATAACACATACGAGTAACAAGTAACTTTTCGAAGCGTAACCCCAAACAGCTGACTAGTTTTGCTCCTGTGTGAGTGAAAGAAAAGCAAAAACCCCTCTAAAGGGAAAAACTTTAAAATTCTCACACGGTTCCATAAGCGGCAACCAAGACCCAAGTTTTTTGGAGCTAGAGGTGTTTTTTTAAGTAAATCTTAACTCTTAATTAATAAAATACTTTGACATCAATGAGTCAGCACCTCCACCTCAGCACGTATCCAACATTATTTCGTTGAACAAACTTCAAGGCAACACTAAAGTGTGTCCATGAACCCTCAGGCAAAATCCAGGGGCCTCATGTATAACACCGTGCGTAGAATTCACACTTAAACTTGGCGTACAGGCAAAAACAGAAATGTGAGTATGCACAAAAAAGTCCTGATGCATAAATCCTGTACACCAACTTCCACATACTTCCACTACATAAATGGCAGTTAGCGTGAAAGTACTCACGTGCATCGCCTACGCTCCACTGCAACTCCTTCAAAAATGACGCCTCTTTGAAAATGCAAATCAATATAAATAGCTCCTTACCTTGAAGGTTTCAAGAAAGGACAATGGCGAAAGCACAGAGAAAAAAATAAGAATTTGAGCAAATGTGAAGTGGAGGGAACGGAAAACATACTATTTGTTGGTTTAAGCAGTGGTATAAACAACAAAAGAAGTTAGGCGAGTGACATAGAGTGTCAGAGAAACTCAAAAGCTCAAGTTCACAAAATCGCTGAGTGCTACAAAATAAATAAGAAGTGGTCAGATATATCAAAGTCACTGGGAAAAGGCGATTCAGTAGTCCACCATCTGAGTGTCATATGGAAGGCGTACTAAAAGAAAACAAAACTGGGACACAGAGGAATAAAAAGGTTGAAATTTAATCTCAAAGTTTCCACTTTAATCACGTAGTTTATTTTGTCACTAAAGTCGATCATCATAAACTTCAACTCAAAATTGTTTAATGTACTAGTTTTTCAGATCCCATTGTAAGTAAAGTAGCACGTTAAGTGCTTTGTATTGGATGTGTTCTTCTATGCACAGACAGGACACCAAATACATTACATTCATGATATTACAGCTCTCTGAACAAGTTAAAGGCTAAGATATATTCTTGATATCATTTTCATAATGAAGTGAATTAAAGCATGTATAAAACATGTGGGTGTGGTGGTGCAGTGGTAGTGATGAGCTGGCACCCCGTCCAGAGATTGTTCCTGCCTCCCTCAAAATGCTTGCTGGGACTGCACAAACCTTGCGAATATAATTTTATTGCAGTAGTACTTGTCTCTTTCAAATGTACTAACCACCAATTCCTGTCCTTCCTGTTCTTCCTTAGTGTAACCAATCACCACACAATAAGCTCTGTAATAAATGTCAAGCCATTTGTAAGCTTAGAATGCCGATTCTTCAAAACGTTTAAGGAACACTGAAGTATCTTCATACTACAGGTTTAATTATTCCATCCATCTATCCATCCAGGGTCACGCCATTCCTAGCAAGGATACAGCATGAGGCCGGAACAATCCCTGAACTGGGTGCCAGTTCATTGCTACCAGTCGCCACCGTGCTCACACGTTTAATTATTAGTTCAATGTATCTGTATAATGTAATATACATACTTTAGTGCATTTCATCTTAAAAAGACATCAAGAGCTCCGAGAAGATAGCTCCCTGGAAATCTAAATCGACTTAGAGGCCAATCATCATCATCTGTAAATATGAGCTCTCTTCTATATAATCAAATTCCTTTATTTTTATTGTATGGTACAATGAGATTCAATATGCAACTCCTCCATAAACTTATTTTCCTATAAAATGATAAAACAACAGTTATAATAATAATAATACCAAAAAATGAAAAATATACAATACTAGCAAAATACCGCACGCTTCGCAAGCAGCAAGTACTGACTTAATATTTTTATTAAGAAGAAAAGTAAACCTTCTTAAACTGAGGGAAAATATACCAATAATTATTTGTTAAGGATCTCTTTGTATACCACGTTGTCAGTTCGGCCCTCCGGTTGTAATATGACCAAGCTGTGCGCTGAGCTTACTCTTGAGCATACAGCGCATACAGTTGGCCATATGAAAAGGAATCTTACCTCAAATCTCACAGCTTGGATTGCTGCTGTCATAATCGGTTTGAGTTTCATGGTTTGTTTCAATGACGTTAGTATTTGTAGGACTTGTGTTGAAGTGACATCTGCATCTGTCAATCTGTAAGCATACAACCGGTTTCATCGATAACTTCAAATCCAGCTTTTGAGACTTTAAACATTCATAAACATCAAAGTGTCCACTACTCAAATAGTCACCTGTCAATCTAAGATGTTTAAGAGGCATTGGCGGTTGTCCAAAGGTGTAAAATATTTGGCGATTTCGGTACACTTGAAAGCGACTACCGAACAATTCATCAAGCTCCATCAACTCACATGCAGATCCATAGGTGAAGGCCTTAAGCATTTCACTCTTCTAGTGCTCCTGTGTAGTCTAATTATCTCCTGTACGTCATTAGTCCACACCTTGAACCTGTCCCAGTCATTCAATACATAAGACACAATGGATATCAAGAGTGAGCCTGATATGGCTTAGTGACAATATGTAATACAGAGAGTGATAAAGGCAGGTGCCATCTCCGGGCATGGAAACCACTGTAAGTGACAGTTCTTTGATCGATGGTGATCACCTCAGATGACATGTTAATGGGGTACAGTTGGAGCGATAAAGGAAATGGGTATCTGATCAATGTAAGTAAGTCTAAAATACCTACACAATAACTATAATCAGAATAAACGAACAATAAAACAGCGGAGAAGCAGTGGATTAAATAAAAAGGCTGCAGTTATCAGCAGGGAGGACGTGAATCCTTGGCGGAAGCAAGGAAGGGAATGTAGAGACTGCGAGCAGGACGGTCTTATATAGGCAGGCAGCCAACAACGTGGAGGTGTTGGGATGGGACACGCCTTGCGCCTCACATGATGACCGAGGCTGCAGGCTATGGGCGTATGTATGCGTGAGTAGGATTCAGTTAGCATTGGGAACCCGCGTACTAAATTCCTTGACGATGGGCCCATAAGTAACAAACACCATTGAAAAGTTCAATATGGCGACCGACAGTGGCATCATACCACCGAAATAAGTATGCGTACATTGGTTTCGGTTAGTGCAGGAAGCAGCCTACCAAATTTCGTGATGATGGGGCCATAAATAAGAAAGTTCAACATGGTGGACATTGTCGACCATTATGACCGTTACATAGAATTTCGAAGTGAAACCTGCCCAACTTTTGTAAGTAAGCTGTAAGGAATGTGTCTGCCAAATTTCAGCCTTCTACCTACACAGGAAGTTGGAGAATTAGTGATGAGTGAGTCAGTCAGTGAGTCAGTCAGTGAGTCAATCAAGTCAGTCAGTGAGTCAGTCAGTCAGACAGTGAAGGCGTTGTCTTTTATTAGCATAGATAAAAGCATAAGTACAATATTCATTAACATATATAGCAAATGGTTCATAAAGTGGCTCAGGTTGTGCAATATTACAGTTGCAGTGCGAGTTAACAGTAAGGTAATTGTACTTATAAGTATGAACAGTTCTACTAACCCAAAAGACCCAAAGAGTGTCTGATTTAAAAAGAACATGCTGTAAAGCTGAGCGTAAATGGATGAAGACTAAACTAACTATCCATCCATCCATCCATTATCAAACCCGCTATATCCTAACTACAGGGTCACGGGGGTCTGCTGGAGCCAATCTTAGCCAACGTAGGGTGCAAGGCAGGAAACAAAACCCGGGCAGCTCCAGCCCACCGCACCAACACACACACTAGGGACAATACTACACCTAACCTGCATGTCTTTGGACTGTGGGAGGAAACGGAGTACCCAGAGGAAACAAACTTATCCACTATGA
Organism: Polypterus senegalus; assembly: GCF_016835505.1. NCBI lineage: Eukaryota > Metazoa > Chordata > Cladistia > Polypteriformes > Polypteridae > Polypterus > Polypterus senegalus. The sequence continues at coordinate 45,349 of NW_024378279.1, forward strand.
AATATTAAAAGTTAAAATAACAGAATACAATAACACAGTCCATCTCGAGAGCTGCTATTTCTCTAAGATTATAAATAAGAATGCTAGTAATTCCAGTCTTATTCTCGACGATTGATCGTCTGCTAAACCAGGTAACTCAAAGGAATGCCTCCTAAGCACTTCCAGTAAAACCTGTGAAGCTCTAGCTGTATTCTTCAATCAAAACATTAATGATATTAGAAATAACATAGTATATCTCCCCAACACTAAGGATCCTCCTAAACCCCAGTACTCTATTATAAAACAAATTAAACTCTTTCTCTAGGATAGATTTACCTGATTTACATAAAATAATTTCTCAACTGAAACCCTCCAATTGTGTAACCCCTACTCTCTCTCTTCTTTCTTTTTTCGGTGTCTTTTTGGTGGTGGTTTGCGCCACCACCATCTACTCAAAAGCACCGTGATGTTCCAACAGTGATGGATTAAAAGCCAGAAGTCTGCATGACCATCTCATCATCAAGAGCGTCCAGTGAGAACCCTAAATACAAAGAGGACTATTTCAATTATGTTAGGTAGAATGCCCAGAGGGGACTGGGTGGTCTCGTGGCCTGGAAACCCTGCAGATTTTAATTTTTTTCTGTAGCTGTCTGGAGTTTTTTTTGGATTTTTTGTCCTCCCTGGCCATAGGACCTTACTCTTTTTCTTTGTTAACTAATGTTGTCTTATTTTAATTTCTTATTTTGTCTTTAAATTTTCTTCATTATGTAAAGCACTTTGAGATACTTTATTTTATGAAAATGTGCTTTATAAATAAATGTTGTTGATGTTGTTGTTACTCAGAGCACTTGACAGAATGACTGAGTCCGTTTGTAGCTCTTGGGATGAAACTGTTTCACAGATCTCTCGAGGTCCCTAGAAAGACTCTGGCGTTTGCCATAGCAGTTCAAACAGACCCTGTACATGGCTGAGGCAGCATGTGCCCTTGATGCTGTATCCCTATAATCCTATTTCTGATCAGCTGCTTTATGGCTGTGATTCCACACTCAGATACAGTGTGTTAAAATACTCTGAGTGATGCGCTAAAGCAGCTATGGTATTTGGAATAGTTTGGCCATTCTGTGCCCCATTATCCTGTTACAGCTTGATTACAGTCAGATGCCTTAAACTAATAAACAATATCGCGGTTACCTTCAGTGTATTTGGTAGAGCCATGTCAGGGATGTGAATCTAAAACAAAGGAAACCACACAGGAACAGTAGCACAGCTTTGACTCGGGTGCCGCCAGTTTGCAAAACCAAGCAGAGAACTTGAAATGCGGCAGGGGATTGAGCTGGCGTGAAAATGTATGCGTGGCTTTACGTCAAGTTTACTTTTATACGTCATGATGTGAGGCGTGGAAATGGCTCATGCAACATTTTTAGAATTAGAATTAGAATTAGAACAATCTAGAAGAGAACAGGCCATTCAGCCCAACAAAGCTCACCAGTCCTCTCACTTGTTTCCTCAGAAACATCAAGTCGAGTTTTGAAAGTCCCTAACGATCTTACTGTCTACCACACTACTTGGTAAACATTCCAAGAGTCTATACGCCTCTTTGTGTAAAGAAAAACTTCCTAATGTTTGTATGAAATTCACCCTTCACAAGTTTCCAACTGTGTCCCCGTGTTCTTGAGGAACTCATTTTAAAATACAAGTCTCGATCCACTGTACTAATTCCTTCATAATTTTAAACACTTCAATCATGTCACCTCTTAATCTTCTTTAGCTTAAACTGTAAAGGCTCAGCTCTTTTAATCTTTCCTCATAATTCAACCCCTGTAGCCCTGAATCAGCCTAGTCGCTCTTCTCTGGACCTTTTCTTGTGCTGCTATGTCCTTTTTGTAGCCTGGAGACCAAAACGACACACGGTACTCAAGATGAGGCCTCACCAGTGCATTATAAAGGTTGAGCAGAACCTCCTGTGACTTGTACTCCACACATCCAAGGCGCTATATAGCCTGACATTCTGTTAGCCTTCTTAATGAGCTTCTGAACACTGTTGGGAAGTTGATAGCTTAGAGTCCACTATGACTCCTAAATCCTTCTCATAAGGTGTACTCTCGATTTTCCGACCGCCCATTGTGTATTCAAACCTAATATTTTTACTTCCTATGTGTAATACTTTACATTTACTGACATTAAATTTCATCTGCCACAAATCTGCCCAAGCCTGTCTGCTATCCAAGTCCTTCTGTGATGATATAGCGGATTCCAAATTATCTGCTAATCCACCTATCTTGTTATCATCTGCAAACTTAACCGACTTATTCCTTATATTCCTATCTAAATCATTTATATATATTAAAAATAGCAACGGCCCTAGCACTGACCCCTGCTGGTCACCACTCTTAACATCGGCCAGTTCTGATGAGGTTCCTCACACCATCACCCTCTGCTTCCTGTGTCTGAGCCAATTCTGCACCCATCTAAAAACATCACCCTGAACTCCCACATCTTTTAACCCGATGCCCAACCTCTCATATGGCACCTTTCCAAATGCTTTCTGAAAGTCCAGATCAGCATAATATCATAAACTCCACTTTGATAAGTATCCTTTTTGCCTCCTCATAGAATTCCAACATGTTAGTAAAACACGACCTCCCTCTTCTGACCCCATGCTGACTGTTCAGAATAACTCCTGTCCTTGCCATGTGTTGCTCAATCTTATCCATAATAATTCCTTCCATTAATTTTCCTGTGATGCTTGTTAAGCTTACTAGCCTATAATTGCTCTGATCTGCCCTGTCACCCTTTTTATATAATGGGATGATATTTGCCATTTTCCAGACCTTCAGAGTCTCTCCAGTGCTCAGTGAATTCCTAAAAATATGTGTCAAGGGTTTATATCTGTACTCACTAGCCTCCTTAAGAACACGAGGATAAATATTATCTGTCCTGGTGATTTGTTTGATTTCATCTTATTTAATCTGAGCAGCACTTCTCCCACTACAATTTCCAAATCCCTCTGTACTTCCATAGTAGTTGTGTTTACATCTAGAGGAGGCCATCTTTGCTCTCTTAGCATCCCCTCTTTTACCCCTGGATAGTGAGGACATGGCTGCCATGATTTCCTTCGACTCATTCGCGACAGCATCAGAGGACCACCGGATGGTGGGTGACAATGCCAGGCTCACTGTCACTGTTACGGTCAATCCCAGAAGTGCTCCAATAGAGCTGGGGTCAGCGCCTGTGCAGACCAGTCAGATTCTTCTACTTTCTCTATTGACCTGTCCCCCAACTGTCACCTGCTGGTATTCTCCTGGCATCTGCCAACCTCAGATACACCAACCAAGACCACCAGATCCCTGAAATATAACTCATCACTCCAGAGAATGTGTTTCCACTGCTCCACACTATAATGGCTTTACACCACACCTGCTGGTTCTTGGTACTGCTCATGGTTTCATGAAGCTCCAGAAGAAACAGTCTCCACGTACTGATGTTGATTCCAGAGGTAGTTTGGAATTCAGTAGTGAGTGTTGCAGCCAAAGACAGATCATGTTTATGTGCCTCAGCATTTGGTGCTCACAGACCTTGTGTGTTCTGCCACTTTGCTGAAGAAATTTAACAAACTGACTTGTTGTAAATGTGCCATTCTATGGCAGTGCCATGCTGAAAGTCACAAGCTCTTTAGTACAATGACACCTCGTTCCATGGTGACTGTTAGTCTGTGGAGATTCAGGGGCTGTGTGGACCTCTTAGTAATGGGGTGGATGAAGTAGCTGAACTCACTCGTTAGAAGGGCAGTCCACCTACCTCGGACCATCAGGAGCTGTGAGTCCCAAATCCAGAATATTGTGTGCAGGTTTGGACTCCACATTCAATAAATGACATAACAGCAGAAGATAAAGTCGAGACAAGGTGGCGAGACTGGGCCGTGGGAGTGAGCTGTGAGGAAATGCAGAAGGACTTGAATAGTCATCAGTTTAAGTACAGAGGCGTGTGATGTGACCTGACAGAAGTGTTTAAAGATATGAAGGGAGTTGGCGTCATCTTTTATTCGATGTTCTATCTTGAAAAGAGTTTGTTAGGTGTAAATTGAATTCAAATTTAGTTCTCCACACAGAAACATTGAACAAATAATCCTGCAGATGGTCAACTCACACACATTTTTGTAAGTAGGCCTATCAGAAATATTAGGTGAACATGAAAAGATGATCTGTGTTGGGCTGAATGGTCTGCTCGTGTCATGTTGTACAAACTCCACAGATGTTTTGAATTTCTCTCTAAATGTTCTCAGGTCCCACACACCCCAGTCTGATCAGATACCCAATGAAGTGTCACCTCACCTGCAGGATGCAGTTGTGCTCCTTGGTCTCTGAAAGCTCCCTCAGATCAGCATCTCTCTTCTTCTGCTCCTCCATGTCCTTCTTCTGTTTCTCTATGACTCCTTCAGCCTTCTCCACTTCTCTTGTCACTTGTTCTCTGATCCTCAGTCCTCAGTCAACTTCCTTTGGGTTTCGTCAATACAGCAAATCAGATCAGTGAAGCTCTTCTTGTGTTCGTCCACTGCATTTGGAACAGAGATCTGATTGGATGAAGAAAGACACTGAATTAAGTCACCTAATAAGAATTACAAGTCACTGGCACTTTTATTGGTAGTTAAAATGCTGTAACATCACATCTGGGGAGGATGATGGCTCTTTATCTAAATAGAAAAGTAGAATAACGGAAGGGCAGTAAAAGATTGTCCACCAAGGAAATATGTTCTGTCAATTTTCAGGGTGGCAGCATCCCACTGCCAGTGCCCCATCTATGGGCACTCCTAGGGCAGTATGGGAAAAGTAGTCTGAACAGGCAGCCATGTTCAGTGTTGAGTGCTGCTAAAGTGAGGTTTTGGTGGACAACTCCACTGTGCTTTGAGTCCTTTGTCAGACCCAAGTGCTTCTGGAGTACACCTGTCACCTGCTGGAAAATACCGAGAATTCGGATTTAAAAGAGACTCTCCTGTTGTGCTGGGAGTAGCTGGAGCTGGGAGTGGAGGGACAACATGCGCGGCTGGAGCAGAGCAGGAGGGCAGAAGAAGAACAAGTGCAGAAATTGTCAAGAAAAGCTTGTGTGTTGGAGGGTCCAGTCATTGTGTAAAGTAAAGGAGTCTTCATGGGCCAGAGGCTGTGTTCTGTACGTAAAGAGCCTGACTGGATTTCTAAGATCGACACAGCCCAGCCAAGCGGGTTTAAATGAACGTAACAGTCGTTCATCTGCTACTAATAAAAGGCAAAACCACTCACTCACTCACCTCACTCACTCACTCACTCACTGACTCATCACTCACCACTCCTCACTCACTGACTCATCACTAATTCTCCAACTTCCCGTGTAGGTAGAAGGCTGAAATTTGGCAGGCTCATTCCTTACAGCTTACTTACAAAAGTTGGGCAGGTTTCATTTCGAAATTCTACGCCTAATGGTCATAACTGGAAGGTATTTTTCTCCATTAACTGTAATGGAGTTGAGCTGGAATGACGTGGGGGGGTAGAGTTTCGTGTGACATCATCACGCCTCCCACGTAATCACGCGTGAACTGATTGTCAGCGCAGTACGTGAAAACCAGGAAGACCTCCAAAAGCGCTTAAGAAAACATGCATTATATAATTGAGAAGGCACGAAAAACAATAAGAAGCGGCGAGTGACATATACATACCATATTCATGAGTGTTGCTACCTCGGAAAGAAAACAAGGTGTAAACCTAAACTTTAAATTAAGTTCATAGACAGGCTATACTGGCTGGCGCTTCACATGCCCACAGGTAATCACGGGATACAAGTTTAATGAGAGGGCGCAGGATATAAGCGAGAGTTTTGATCACTTTGTAACTAAGTTAAAATTGTAGGTGAAGGGTGTGCTTATGCAAATTCAGAGACTGTGTTTGTGGGGGATTGACAGTTAAAGGCGGGTGGGGAGTCACGTCATCATCTCCCTCCCATTTACCTCATTTAGGTCTGAGCTGAGCTCATGGCTTCGCGTCTTCGAAAACAACCGTCAGACTGCCACCAAATACTCACAGAAAAATCCACAAGTTAATACACACGCTGTCTCTAGAGTTTCAACACACTGAATCCTCCAGGCACTACTTACAAAAGGTCACGTTGACAATGCGTGTTACGCTATTTTTAAAATCTTTCCATTTCTTAGCACAAGCACAGCTGAGAAGCTTCATGCATGTAACTCCGCGCGCGATTAAAAAATAATGCATTTAATCACACTTTGCATTACAAGCAAAGGGAGCTTTGTAATCAATGCATGATTTCCTGGTACACTAGTTACATTGATCAAGCGCATCCCGATTCATTTTACCCTCGCACTACCTTAGTTTGAGAAGAAGTCTGAAAAATATGAGGTTAACACAGAAAAACAGATCACAAATTCAAGCTTTATGAATAATCGATTAAGCCATCAATAATTGTTTTGGTAAAAAGCCATCCTCCTTCCATTTTATAATTTTTCCGCCACTAGCCATGATTAAATGAGCGGTAAAAAAGTAAGACAAAGCGAGGGTGACTTATTTAGGCAGGCATATATATGACAGCAACACTCATGACAATGTCAATCATATTACGCTATTATTAAAATGTTTCCTTTTCTTTTTCATTACTTCTTTAACACACTACTTCTCCGCTTCTCCGCATATATATATATATATATGAATGACCTCCAAAGAGCGCTGAGACTTTTGATATCATGAACGTGTCTGCAAAAACTGGGGTCTCCTGCCCAGCAAAAGTCGAGCAGCCAGCGCCGTGCATAGCTGTGCCGGCCTTTGAGACGCTGACTGCGCTTCTGCCTTAAGTCAAAGTGAGCACTTTTAATTTTTTCATCCTCCCCTGAGCTATAGCCCAGACAAGTGCAAACCACGGACCCCTTTTCTACACCACGCAAAATAATATTAAGGCGATTCACACTTTCTTTTGCACGTGATATGATTATGAGGTCCTCAGCTCGGATTATGAAGACACGCACACGAGTGGAGGACTGACAGTGCCATCACAACTGATTAATGGCGGGACGTCTCACCAGTCTACACAAGACCCCCAGCGACTGTCCCCAAAAGCGATCATAACGTCAGCTTAACACATCTCTATACTATACTATAAGAAAAGGCAACTTTCCTTTCTTTTACACCTTTTTCCTTTTATCCCAAACCAAAGCCTTTCTCTCTTAACAGTGCAGAGGACACAAAACTAATTTTCTTTAAATGCCGGTAAGGCACATTACCAGAGGCACAAATTTGAGCGCTCACATAGAAAATGTAATTTCTATACCACAGCATGGTGTAGCCCTTTCAAAAGGGATCAACTACCGAGAGATGATCCATATACTATTTTTAGCTGCTGTTAGTTACTTACCTGTTGTGTTACGCAGTCTTTAAAATGTAGTTTACCTGCAACCACTCCAGTAGTGCTCAATGTACCTGTACTTCTTAAAGCGTTAATGTTTTACTGTTTAATAACTTATAGACTATATTTTATTATTTTTCCCTTGCACTCAGTGACCAAAGCTATACACACACATATAGACACATACAAACATACACACAAGTATATGAATGTGTATATATATATATATATATATTGTCACGCACGAGCGATTAGGAGGCCGCGGACTGATTCGAGAACACCTGGGAAAACATTTGCCGCCAGGGAATGGCGGGTATTAACTTTCTCCCTCTGCTTCCTTGTAGAAAAGAGACCTTCCAGCACCATAGGCCTGGTTTGACCGCAGTGCGGTACTTCCGCCTTCCTCCGCCATCTTGCCCTGACGCTATCCTTCCCATCCTCCCTTGCGTCCTTCCCAGCTGTCCTTCACTTCCGGCTCCACCCCTATAAAATGGCCGCGACGCCAGCAGACGGAGTCTCGTTATGAACTGTTTAGTTTATGCTTTGACCTTTTTCTTTGTTAAAAAAAACTTCTGTACAATATACGGGGCCGGAAAACCCCAACCCTTATTGCTGTCTCCTCGGTCCTTTTACAACTGGCGTAGTCGGCAGGATACAGAGATCCCGAGATGACGGAGGGACAGGACCTCAACACTGTGCTATAATCCATGAACGTCCAGCTCCCCGGGGTGCAGCAGGCGCAAGCCGCCACCACCGGGGAAATGGAGGCCACGGGGGGTTAGTAGAAGCCCAACGGGACGACCCGCCCAGGCAGGCGCCCTCCTCCTTTAGTCCCGGGGGGGCCCCCTTGGGGGGGGCGCCCGGGTTTCCTGGGGATGTTTTTAGAGGGCGGACCCGGAAGCAGTGGCAGCCCCCTCCTGGGCCCCTCCTGGCGCCATATTTTGAAGGGACCCCCTGCCGGGGCCGTTTTACCCCCCTGGGGGAGGAGGCCGCAACACCCCTTGGGGCCCCAAAAAACTGGCCCGCTACGGCAGGGGGGCCAGCAGGGCTGCAAAAGGGAATTTTTTCTTTGCCCCCAAAAACCCCAGCCCAGGCGTTCGAGTTCTGGGGGAAGATGGGGGCTTTACGCCCGAGGGACCCCAGGGGGGGAAAGTGGTCGAGCAGGTGGCCTGTGAGGGGCCCGGTCAATGCCCTGCCCAGTTCCCCCCCCCCAGCAGGTCCGGGGGCCGCCACAAAACATGTCGGGCCTCCTAGACGCCCTGGAGGCAGGTGGCGGGCCTCCGACTTGGGGGGCAGAAAAACCTGCTTTTGCGGGGAAACCCCCCGGGGGGCGGCCCCCCCCGAAAACCCTCCGGGGGCTGCGGGAAACGAGACCCGGGCCCCCCACCAACCTGCCCCACAAAATCGCCCGGGCCTATGGATGTACCTTGGACGTGGCCGGGGGAGGAGCATCCCCGCATCCCCTTTTTCAGTCCAACAGGGGGTGGTGTTGTAAATGGGCCGCCGGGTAGCTTTTTTGATTCCGGGAACATTACCATTGTGGGCCCCGCTTTTTTTACCGCAACAGGGGGGTTTCCGCCCCGGTTGGTCACTTGGGGATGGGGGAAATTTGGGCCCATCGTTCCCCCCTACTGTTATGTCACCTGGAAGGGGGGAACCAAACCCCAAAAGGCCCGGGGCGCTGTGTTGCCGGGAACCCCCCTTCCCCGTGGGTTTTGGGGCAAAACTGGTCTAAAAAAAATCAGCGAAAACCATTCGGCCCCCTCCGGGGGCCAAAATTTGGGTCTGGTGATTTAGGGGGAAAAAGGGACCCTCCCAAGGCCCCACCGAGCAAAGGGGCCCCCGGGCCGCTGGTGTTTAGATTTTCCCCCCAGGCTGCGCTGCTTCACATGCCCAAGGTATGTGGATACAAGTTTAATGAGAGGACGGGATATAAACAAGAGTTTTGATCACTTTGTAACTAAGTTAAAATTGTAGGTGAAGGGGTGTGCTTATGCAAATTCCAGAGACTGTGTTTGTGGGGATTGACAGTTAAGGCGGGTTGGGGAGTCACGTCATCATCTCCCTCCCATTTACCTCATTTCGCTCTGAGCTGAGCTCATGGCTACTTGCCGTCTTCGAGCAACCGTCAGACTGCACCAAATACTCACAGAAAAATCCACAAGTTAATACACACGCTGTCTCTAGAGTTTCAACACACTGAATCCTCCAGGCACTACTTACAAAAGGTCACATTGACAATCGGGGTTACGTTATTTTAAAATCTCCATTTCTTAGCACAAGCACAGCTGAGAAGCTTCGATGCATGTGCTCCATACACGATTAAAAAATAATGCATTTAATCACACTTTGCATTACAAGCAAAGGGGAGCTTTTGTCAATGCATGATTTCCTGGTACACTGGTTACATTGATCAGCGCATCCCGATTCATTTTACCCTCGCATACCTTAGTTTGAGAAGAAGTATGAAAAATATGAGGTTAACATGAAAAACAGATCACCAATTCAAGCTTTATGAATAATCGATTCGCCATCAATAATTGTTTTGGTAAAGCCATCCTCCTTCCATTTTATAATTTTTCCAGCCACTAGCCATGATTAAATGAACGGTAAAAAGTAAGAGCAAAGCGAGGTGACTTATTTAGGCAGGCATATATATGACAGCAACACTCATGACAATGTCAATCATGTTACGTTATTATTAAAATGTTTCCTTTTCTTTTTCATTACTTCTTTAACACACTACTTCTCCGCTTCTCCGCATATATATATATATATATATGAATGACCTCCAAAGAGCGCTGAGACTTTTGATATCATGAACGTGTCTGCAAAACTGGGGTCTCCTGCCCAGCAAAGTCGAGCAGCGGCGACGTGCATAGCTGTGCCGGCCTTTGAGGCGCTGACTGCGCTTCTGCCTTAAGTCAAAGTGAGCACTTTTAATTTTTCATCCTCCCTGAGCTATAGCCCAGACAAGTGCAAACACGGGACCCTTTTCTACACCACGTCAAAATAATATTAAGGCGATTCACACTTTCTTTTGCATTATACGATTATGAGGTCCTCAGCTCGGATTATGAAGTTACGCACAGGAGTGGAGGACTGACAGTGCCATCACAGCCGATTAATGGCGGGACGTCTCACCAGTCTACACAAGACCCCCCGCGACTGTCCCCAAAAGGCGATCATAATGTCAGCGAACACATCTCTCTACACTATATAAAAGAAAAAGGCAACTTTCCTTTCTTTACACCTTTTTTCCTTTTATCCCAAACCAAAGCCTTTCTCTCTTAACAGTGCAGAGGACACAAAAATAATTTTCTTTAATTGCCGGTAAGGCACATTACCAGAGGCACAAATTTGAACGTTCACATAGAAAATGTCATTTCTATACCACAGCCGTCGTGTAGCGCCTTTCAAAAGGGATCAACTACCGAGAGATACCATACCATATACGTTTTAGCTGCTGTTAGTTACTTAGCTGTTGTGTTACGCAGTCTTTAAAATGTAGTTTACCTGCAACCACTCCAGTAGTGCTCAATGTACCTGTACTTCTTAAAACGTTAATGTTTTACTGTTTAATAACTTATAGACTATATTTTATTATTTTTCCCTTGCACTCAGTGACCAAAGCTATACACACATATAGACACATACAAACATACACACAAGTATATGAATGTGTATATATATATATATATATATATTGTCACGCATCGGCGATTAGGAGCCTGGAGCAGGAAGGACACCGCGAGACGAGAAACTCTGCATCAGGAGAGAACAGGGGACATGGAGAAACAGAAGAAATGATTGTTAGGAGAAGCTCATCTGGTGGTGGACAGTCACCCTGGTTAAATGGGCGATGGATGATGTGTCGTTAATTTATGAGAGCGTACTTCAGTGTAGTTTCACATAAGTTATTATCGACCATCTATTGATGCTTGAGACGAGAGTCATCAGACAGTAAATGAGGGCACTGAGGGTGCAGCGGGCAGACGGGTGCAGAATTCACTTACCACACAAGACAAGACATTATGGTGTAAGGAGCACAACAAGAATCAGGGTCCATTGGCACTTCCAGTGTTTGTTTAGCGTTTTCCATGCCTTTTAATGGCTTTTTGCACACATTGGTCAAACATTTTGCCATAGTGCTTTTAGTCCTGGTGATCACAGTAGTGCAGAGCAGGTGTCGTCAGTGTTGTGATTGCACACATTGAGATCATCCTGAGCTACTGCAACAGGTGTAAGAAGACAATTCTGGACTCTCTGTGAAGCATGCAGCGTCCTGAAAAATGACACGATTACACATGGGTGTGAATAAAGCACATAGCACGTGATATGTGGAAAAAAAAAGAAGACAACGACAACAAAAACCTGCTGCTGTCCTTCAACATCATCCACTTGTCTACTAACTGCTTGTGAGGAAGCACAGTGGTAATCACCTCAAAAGAACCGTTCAGACGTTATACTCGAATATACCGAATTGGGCTAAGTGAGGCGTAAATTTAAGATGCCCAGTTTAGCGTCACTGGGTGCCAGTAAGTGGATTGCAGGGACATTACTGGAGCAGCTGCTTTTCATTGATGTGAGATGAAGTTAATTAATTTGAATGTAATGAATTTTAAAAGTACAAAGAAATCTACTCAATTTAATTCGGTAACAGTAGTTGTGCAGCTAGAAAGTGATGACAGAAACTTGGGCTTCCTTTCAGACTGATCGCCATCTTCAACAAGACAAGGTGAGAAGGCTGCTGAGGAGGTGGGTGATATGGTGTCCATGATGTGTGTACCACACGCACTCCATGGCCTACAGAATGTGGACAACCACACATCACACCCATGTGTGTTTGCTGAAGATCTCATTCTAAACCCAATAACATGAAGCTGACAGGCCATTAGAACATTAGAACATTAGAACAATCTAGACAAGAACAGGCCATTCAGCCCAACAAAGCTCACCAGTCCTATCCACTTGTTTCCTCCAAGAAAACATCAAGTCGAGTTTTGAAAGTCCCTAACGTCTTACTGTCTACCACACTACTTGGTCTCTTATTCCAAGTGTCTATCGTTCTTTGTGTAAAGAAAAACTTCCTAATGTTTGTATGAAATTCACCCTTAACAAGTTTCAACTGTGTCCCCGTGTTCTTGATGAACTCATTTTAAAATACAAGTCTCAATCCACTGTACTAATTCCCTTCATAACTTTAAACACTTCAATCATGTCTCCTCTTAATCTTCTTTTGCTTAAACTGAAAAGGCTCAGCTCTTTAATCTTTCCTCATAATTCAACCCCTGTAGCCCTGGAATCAGCCTAGTCGCTCTTCTCTGGACCTTCTCTTGTGCTGCTATGTCCTTTTTGTAGCCTGGAGACCAAAACTGCACACAGTACTCAAGATGAGGCCTCACCAGTGCATTATAAAGGTTGAGCAGAACCTCCTGTGACTTGTACTCCACACGTCAAGGCGCTATATAACCTGACATTCTGTTAGCCTTGTTAATGACTTCTGAACACTGTCTGGAAGTTGATAGCTTTGAGTCCACTATGACTCCTAAATCCTTCTCATAAGGTGTACTCTCGATTTTCTGACTGCCCTTTGTGTATTCAAACCTAATATTTTTACTTCCTATGTGTAATTCTTTACATTTACTGACATTAAATTTCATCGTCCACAAATCTGCCCAAGCCTGTATGCTATCCAAGTCCTTCTGTGATGATATAACGGATTCCAAATTATCTGCTAATCCACCTATCTTGGTATCATCTGCAAACTTAACCAGCTTGTTACTTATATTCCTATCTAAATCATGTATAGATATTTAAAATAGCAACAGCCCTAGCACTGACCTCCTGTAGTCACCACTCTTAACATCGGCCAGTTCTGAGGAGGTTCCTCGCACCATCACCCTCTGCTTCCTGTGTCTGAGCCAATTCTGCACCCATCTAAAACATCACCCTGAACTCCCACTTGTTTTAACTTGATGCCCAACCTCTCATGTGGCACCTTATCAAATGCTTTCTGAAAGTCCAGATAAATAATATCATAAGCCACTTTGATCGTATCCTTTTTGCCTCCTCATAGAATTCCAACATGTTAGTAAAACACGACCTCCCTCTTCTGACCCCATGCTGACTGTTCAGAATAACTCCTGTCCTTGCCATGTGTTGCTCAATCTTATCCTTAATAATTCCTTCCATTAATTTTCCTGTGATGCTTGTTAAGCTTACTGGCCTATAGTTGCTCTGATCTGCCCTGTCACCCTTTTTATATAATGGGATGATATTTGCCATTTTCCAGACCTTCAGAGTCTCTCCAGTGCTCAGTGAATTCCTAAAAATATGTGTCAAGGGTTTATATCTGTACTCACTAGCCTCCTTAAGAACACGAGGATAAATATTATCTGGTCCTGGTGATTTGTTTGATTTCATCTTATTTAATCTGAGCAGCACTTCTCCCTCTACAATTTCCAATTCCCTCAGTACCTCCTTAGTAGTCGTGTTTACCTCTGGGAGGCCATCTTTGCTCTCTTAGCATCCCCGCTTTTTACCCCTGGATATGAGGACATGGCTGCCACGGTTTCCTTCGACTCATTCACGACAGCATCAGAGAGGACCACCCGGATGGTGGGTGACAATGCCAGGCTCACTGTCACTGTTACGGTCAATCCCCAAAGTGATCAATAGAGCTGAGGTCAGCGCCCTGTGCAGACCAGTCAAGTTCTTCTACTTTCTCTATTGACCTGTCCCCCAACTGTCACCTGCTGGTATTCTCCTGGCATCTGCCAACCTCAGATACACCAAGCAGACCACCAGATCCTGAAATATAACTCATCACTCCAGAGAATGTGTTTCCACTGCTCCACACTATAATGGCTTTACACCACACCAGCTGGTTCTTGGTACTGCTCATGGTTTCATGAAGCTCCAGAGAAACAGTCTCCATGCTGATGTTGATTCCAGAGGTAGTTTGGAATTCAGTAGTGAGTGTTGCAGCCAAAGACAGATCATGTTTATGTGCCTCAGCATTTGGTGCTCACAGACCTTGTGTGTTCTGCCACTTTGCTGAATTAACAAACCGACTTGTTGTAAAAGTGCCATCCTATGGCAGTGCCATGCTGAAAGTCACAAGCTCTTTAGTACAAGGACAACCCGTTCTATGGTGACTGTTAGTCTGTGGAGATTCAGGGGCTGTGTGGACCTCTTAGTAATGGGGTGGATGAAGTAGCTGAACTCACTCGTTAGAAGGGCAGTCCACCTACCTCGGACTATCATGAGCTGTGAGTCCAAATCCAGAATATTGTGCAGGTTTGGACTCCACATTCAATAAACGACAGAACAGCAGAAGATAAAGTCGAGACAAGAGTGACGAGACTGGGCCGTGGGGTGAGCTGTGAGGAAATGCAGAAGGACTTGAATGTCATCAGTTTAAGTACAGAGACGTGACGATGTGACCTGACAGAAGTGTTTAAAGATATGAAGGGAGTTGGCGTCATCTTTTATTCGATGTTCTATCTTGAAAAGAGTTTGTTAGGTGTAAATTGAATTCAAATTTAGTTCTCCACACAGAAACATTGAACAAATAATCTTGCAGATGGTCAACTCACACACATTTTGTAAGTAGGCCTATCAGAAATATTAGGTGAACATGAAAAAGATGATCTGTGTGGGGCTGAATGGTCTGCTCGTGTCATGTTGTACAAACTCCACAGATGTTTTGAATTTCTCTCTAAATGTTCTCAGGTCCCACACACCCCAGTCTGATCAGATACCCAATGAAGTGTCACCTCACCTGCAGGATGCAGTTGTGCTCCTTGGTCTCTGAAAGCTCCCTCAGATCAGCATCTCTTCTTCTGCTCCTCCATGTCCTTCTTCTGTTTCTCTATGACTCCTTCAGCCTTCTCCACTTCTCTTGTCACTTGTTCTCTGATCCTCTGAGTCAATTTCCTTTGAGTTTCGTCAATACAGCAAATCAGATCAGTGAAGCTCTTCTTATGTTCGTCCACTGCATTTGGAACAGAGATCTGATTGGATGAAGAAAGACACTGAATTAAGTCACCTAATAAGAATTACAAGTCACTGGCACTTTTATTGGTAGTTAAAATGCTGTAACATCACATCTGGGGAGGATGATGGCTCTTTATCTAAATAGAAAAGTAGAATAACGGAAGGGCAGTAAAAAGATTGTCCGCCAGGGAAATATGTTCTGTCAATTTGCAGGGTGGCAGCATCCCACTGCCAGTGCCCCCATCTGGGCACTCCTAGGGCAGTATGGGAAAAGTAGTCTGAACAGGCAGCCATGTTCAGGTGTGTTGGTGCTGCTAAAGTGAGGTTTTGGTGGACAACTCCACTGTGCTTTGAGTCCTTTGTCAGACCCAGAAGTGCTTCTGGAGTACACCTGTCACCTGCTGGAAATACTCGAGAATTCGGATTTAAAAAGAGACTCTCCTGTTGTGCTGGGTAAGCTGGAGCTGGGAGTGGAGAGGACAACACGCAGCTGGAGCAGAGCAGGAGGGCAGAAGAAGAACAAGTGCAGAAATTGTCAAGAAAAGCTTGTGTGTTGGAGGGTCCAGTCATTGTGTAAAAGTAAAGGAGTCTTCATGGGCCAGAGAGCTGTGTTCTGTACCGTAAAGAGCCTGACTGGATTTCTAAGATCGACACAGCCCAGCCAACGGGTTTAAATGAACTGCACGGTCGTTCATCTATACTAATAAAAGGCAAAGCCCTCACTCACTCACTGACTCATCACTAATTCTCCAACTTCCCGTGTAGGTAGAAGGCTGAAATTTGGCAGGCTCATTCCTTACAGCTTACTTACAAAAGTTGGGCAGGTTTCATTTCGAAATTCTACGCCTAATGGTCATAACTGGAAGGTATTTTTCTCCATTAACTGTAATGGAGTTGAGCTGGAAAGACGTGGGGGCGGAGTTTCGTGTGACATCATCACGCCTCCCACGTAATCACGTGAACTGACTGTCAACGCAGTACATAGAAAACCAGGAAGACCTCCAAAAAGCGCTTAAGAAAACATGCATTATATAATTGAGAAGGCATCGAAACAATAAGAAGCGAGCGAGAGACACATACATCCATATTCATGAGTGTTGCTACCTCGGAAAGAAAACAAGGTGTAAACCTAAACTTTAAATTAAGTTCATAGACAGGCTGCCGCTGGCGTTTCACATGCCCACGGGGAATGCGGGATACAAGTTTAATGAGAGGACGAGGATATAAACGAGAGTTTTGATCACTTTGTAACTAAGTTAAAATTGTAGGTGAAGGGGTGTGCTTATGCAAATTCCGAGAGACTGTGTTTGTGGGGGATTGACAGTTAAGGCGGGTGGGGGAGTCACGTCATCATCTCCTCCCATTTACCTCATTTCGCTCTGAGCTGAGCTCGCTAACTGCCGTCTCCCAAGCAACCGTCAGACTGCCACCAAATACTCACAGAAAAATCCACAAGTTAATACACACGCTGTCTCTAGAGTTTCAACACACTGAATCCTCCAGGCACTACTTACAAAAGGTCACATTGACAATCGTGTTACGTTATTTTTAAAATCTCTCCATTTCTTAGCACAAGCACAGCTGAGAAGCTTCGATGCATGTGCTCCATAACGCGCTAAAAATAATGCATTTAATCACACTTTGCATTACAAGCAAAGGGAGCTGTTGTCAATGCATGATTTCCTGGTACACGATTACATTGATCAGCGCATCCCGATTCATTTTACCCTCGCACCACCTTAGTTTGAGAAGAAGTATGAAAAAATATGAGGTTAACACAGAAAAACAGATC